>NC_133332.1:251225077-251347563 GCF_042186555.1 Aquarana catesbeiana | reverse complement strand
TTATATTTAACTTTTGGTTGGCGAGCCACGCCATGGGTTGGACTTGATGGACTGGTGTCTTTTTTCAACCTCACCTACTATGTAACTATGTGAGTTTAAGTCTCATAACATTGTTTCTTCAGTAACTATTAATTGTTGGAGTAAGGTTTCTCAACCAGGGCTCTATGGAACTCTAGGGTTCCTCAAGCAATCGGCAATTTCTGCCTCTCAGATAAGTTCCCACTGACACAATTGATGTCTTTAGCCATCTGGAAGGGGTAATTCCCAATGATCACAAGAGTAATTAGAATTCTTCCCACTGATCACCACACTAATGTATCATGTGTTGTAGATATAATTATTATCAGGGGTTCCCGAGGCTGAAAAGTTTTTTCAAGGGTTCCCCAGACCCAGTACATTGAGGACAGGACAGGCTGCTCATTGTCATCCCAGACCAGGAGTTTGCACATAAGCTCAACAACAGAGATGCCAGCTCCACGGATGGCGAGTCTGGTTGTGAGGAGGTGGGGCATCATATAGCAAAGAAAGTTTACATCAAAAGTCTGACATTTTAATCATAATTTTGCTCCATCATTGTGTCAATGGGAGAATTGTGCCCCATCGCTGCTGTCATTGGGAGCAATCGTGCCTCATTGGTGGCGTCAGTGGGAGAAATAATGCCCCATCGTTGGTATAATCGGAAGGAACAGTGCCTCATTGTTGGCGCCAGTGGGAGGAACGGTGCCATCATTGGTGTCATTTGAGGAATTGTACCTCATTGCTGATGTCAGTGGGAGAAATAAGGCCCAATCACTGGTGTCAGTGGGAAGAATAGTGCTTTGTTGTTGGAGTCAGTGGATGAAATGGTGCCCATGGGCTGGATAAAGGCAAGCAAAGGGCCACATCGGCCTTCGAGTCACATTTTGGAGACCACTACTCTATAGCATTGTGGTATTACTTTGAACAGGATATAAAGTTTACACCTGTCAGCTGTTCAAGGTCTATAATAGTCTACAACAGTCATTCCTCCGAAACCCTAGGGTTCCTCAGAGGTTGTTAGGGGGTTCTTGAGATGTGCTGACTGAGCTCACATTTGATGATTCTTGCATAGTTTCCATGACCAATGTCACTTGGCAGAGCCAGTTGCATGACACCAATTGTCTTTTTAGCAGTCTGTAAGGGAAGTATTCTGGTCACCTCTGTGAAGAGGCTATTCTCACTGACCTATAGGGTTCCTCTGGGGTAAAAATGTTGAGTAAGGCTGGTTTAAAACCAGGGTCACCAAAATAGTGTCCCATTGTTGGCGTCTTTGGGAGAAAAAGTGCCTTGTAACATTGGGAGGAAAAGTACCTTAATGGCTGGATAAAGGCAAGCAAAGGGCAAAAGTTTGGAGACCACTGGTCTAGAATAAAGGCATTACTGTACGTCAGGAGTGCCCAACCCCTGGCCCGCGGCACCCTCTAATGTGGCCTGCGACTGCCTGCTCTGGGATGGGGGGGGGGGGTGGCAAGCCCAGGTCGCAGGTTCCTGACCCACCACCCCAGAGCATCAGTGGTAAGAATGAGCCGGCAGTAGAGGAAGCAAGCAGCTGCAGTAGAGAGCAGAGCCGATGCTTCCGTAAAGTGCTGGCTCCTGTCACAGGCGGAGTAACACCAAATGCACTACGCCTGGGACAGCAACACCTGCACTGAGCCATAGACTTCTGTTATTACCTGCGGTTTAGTGCGCTTTTTAAAAGTGCACCAAAACTCCTGAATGCAGGAGTTTTGGTGCGCTTTCAGAAAGTGCACCACACCTGCAGGATATAATAGAAGTCTATGGCAAAGTGGAGGTAACCCGCAGGAAAGCCACAGGTTCAGTGCACTGCACCCGTGGTGAGGGTAAACAGCAGCGCATCAGCGAGAAAGCAGCCTAGGGCCCCTTTCACATGATCAGTCTGATCGGGTCCGCCTGACGGTTTTTCAAGCAGACCCAGTCGAACCCTCCATGCATCTCTATGGTGTGTCAGATGTAAACGGACTTGCATCCGTTTACACGCGCGTACCTCCTATCCGGTCCACAAAAAAAAAGAAAAAAAAAAGGGAAGGGGATCCTTCCCCCTCCATCTGGGCAGATCGGAGGACCCATAGTGTAGAGCAGGCTGTGTCCGTGTCTTCTCTGCACATGCGGAGTGGACACGGACCTATCATCCCCCCGCCGCGTTCATTGTGGCCCACGACTGGTTACCAAGTCGCTTAAAGTTCAGGATTTTTTATTTATTTTAATTTTTTAAGAATCATACTTACCTACAGTGCCTTGAAAAAATATTCATACCCTTTTAAATTTTCCACATTTTGTAATTTTACAACCAAAAACGTAAATGTATTTTATTGGAATTTTATGTGATAGACCAACACAAAGTGGCACACAATTGTGAAGTGGAAGGAAAATGATAAATGGTTTTCAAATTTTTTTTTACATAGTAAATAAGTACATAAGTAAATATCTAAAAAGTGTGGTGTGCATTTGTATTCCCCCCCCCCCCCCCCCCCCCCCCCGAGTCAATACTTTGTAGAACCTCCTTTCACTGCAATTACAGCTGCAAGTCTTTTAAGGGATGTCTCTACCAGCTTTGCACATCTAGACAGCTCTGTCAGATTGGATGAAGAGCGTCTGAACAGCAAGTCAAGTCTTGCCAAAGATTCTCAATTGGAATTAGGTCTGGACTTTGACTGGGCCATTCTAATGCCGCGTACACACGGTCGGACTTTTCGGCTACAAAAGTCAGACGACGGACTTTTGGCGGACTTGCGGCAGACTTTCTTACGAACGGACTTGCCTACATACGATCACACAAAAGTCCGACGGATTCGTACGTGATGACGTACACCGGACTAAAATAAGGAAGTTGATAGCCAGTAGCCAATAGCTGCTCTAGCGTGGGTTTTTGTCCGTCGGACTAGCATACAGATGAGCGGATTTCTGGGTCCGGCGTAGTTACGACGTAAAGATTTGAAGCATGTTTCAAATCTAAAGTCTGTCAGATTTGCGGCTGGAAAAGTCCGCTGAAAGTCCGGGGAAGCCCACACACGATCGGATTGTCAGCCAGCTTTAGTCCGTCGGCGTCCGTCGGACTTTTGTAGACGAAAAGTCCGACCGTGTGTACGCGGCATAACACATGAATAAGCTTTGATCGAAACCATTCCATTGTAGCTCTGGCTGTATGTTTAGGGTCGTTGTCCTGCTGGAAGGTGACCCTCCGCACCAGTCTGAAGTCTTTTGCAGATTCTAACATGTACAGTATTCTTCTAAGATTGCCCTGTATTCGGCTCCATCCATCTTCCCATCAACTCTGACCAGCTTCCCTGTCCCTTCTAAAGAAAAGTATCCCCACAACATGATGCTGCCACCACCACGTTTCACGGTGGGGATGGAGTGTTCAGGGTGATGTGCAGTGTTAGTTTAGCGCCACACATAGAATTTGCTTTTAGGCCAAAAAGTTCTATTTTGATCTCATCTGACCAGAGCACCTTCTTCCACATGTTCGTTTCCCCCCACATGGATTCTCACAAACTGCAAATGGGACTTCTTATGGCTTTCTTTCAACAATGTCTTTCTTCTTTCCACTCTTCCATAAAGGGCAGATTTGTGAAGTACACAACTAATAGTTGTCCTGCGGACAGATTCTCCCACCTGAGCTGTGGATCTCTGCAGCTCCTCCAGAGTTACCATGGACCTCTTGGCTGCTTCTCCGATTAATGTTCTCCTTGCCTGGCCGGTCAGTTTAGGTGGACGGCCATGTCTTGGTAGTTTTGCAGTTGTGCCATACTCCTTCCTTTTGGATGATGGATTGAACATTGCTCAGTGAGATGTTCAAAGCTTGGGATATTTTTAGAACTTAACCCTGCTTTAAACTTCTCCACAACTTTATCCCTGACCTGTCTGGTGTGTTTCTTGCTCTTCATGATGCTGTTTGTTCACTAAGGTTCTCTAACAAACCTCTGGAGGGCTTCACAGAACAGCTGTACTTATACTGAGAATAAATTATACACAGGTGGACTCTATTCACTAATTAGTTGACTTCTGAAAGCATAGGTTCCATTAGATTTTAGTTAGGGGTATCAGAGTAAAGGGGGCTGAATACAAATTTACGCCACACTTTTCAGATATTTATTTGTAAAAAAAAAAAAAAATGAAAACCATTTATCTTTTTTCTTCCACTTTACAATTACTGCATGTGCCACTTTGTGTTGGTCAATCACATAAAATCCCAATAAAAACACATTTATGTTTTTGGTTGTAACATGACAAAATGTGGAAATTTTCAGGGGGTATGAATACTTTATCAAGGTACTGTAGATTGATGCAGCATCAGTCCGATGATGCATCTGTCCCCCGCTGGCTCTTAAGACCTGATCGCTTGGTTCTCAGTCTTAAGAGCCGGCAAGGGACAGATGCAGCAGAGGTGACTGACAGTCACCAGCTCTCTGCTCAGAAAGCACTGAGAACCGAGTAATCAAACACGGCTGATCGCTCGGTTCTCAGTGATCCCTGAGCAGAGAGCTGGTAACTGTCAGTCACCCCTGTATGCTCTGCCCCCTGCGCTCACTGGACTGGTTTGCGGAGAGGCTGAGCCAGGTGCCGGTCCAGTGTTGTGGTTGGATCCTGACCATATTGTCGCAATCTTTCCCCAGCCTGGACCGGCTCTGCATCGTCAGCTGAAAGCAGGCTTTAGCCAGCTGAAAATGGATCACAGGAGTGCAGAACGAGCTGCACTCCTGTGATCCACAGGAGAAGTACAGCCAAACGAGCTTTCCCTGTACTTCCCCTTTAAGTGGCCCTTGCTCTTCAAAAAGGCTGGGCTGTAAGTAAATGTAAATGGTGCAATTCTACTTTTCACCAGTAAGAGGAGCTGTAGATAAAAGAAGTGAAACCCAAGGCCTGCTTGTATGGGGGCTACCCCTCCTTGTAGCAACTTGGAGTCGGTCAGAGTTAAAAGTTGTTTACATCCTTTGAAGTCACGAGTGTGGCTAGACCTCTTTAGAGAAGGAACAAGTGGATTGAGGATTCAATGCACGACGAGGTTGAAACGCTAAAAATGACTAAAGTGTTCAAATGAAAGGCCTCATGGTCTGCTCTACTCAGCAGTAATACAGAAGGATAAAAACAACTGAGCAGGTCACACAGGATTTACACAATGTGATAACAAAATGTGACTAATGGCCTGCATAATTCCTCTTCCTCCTTGTTCGTTAGCATACATAACCCACGGATAAGCACAAATTAATCAAATGCCACAATGAAACATTTCATATTCCCAGAGTGCAACGGAAATCTTTTATATACACATGCCAACTGTACACTGAACAAAATAATAAGAGCAAATGTCATCCTGAAGCTCTGAAGAACTTAAAGGGGATCTGAACAGTGGAAGCTGTGTCCAAACAAAAGTCCAGCAGAAGACAAATAACAAATACCAGTGTTGCGCCTGTGGTGCCTGCAGCTAATCTTTCCCAATTACTGACTTAGCATGGCTTGTTCTGTCCTGTGTCTCTGAGTTTGGAAGCGGCCATCTTTGTAAAGGCATTGCTTCCTCATGGTGGAGCTGCCCCTGATGACTAGTGGAGTGGTGAAGCAGCAGGAGATGTGGACAGATCTGCAGAATGAATGGTGCAGAAGCATGGAGATTCTTGCACTCCAGGTTATCTGGTAAAGCTTCCTCTCCAGCAAGATGACATTGAACAGAACAGGAATGGAATCAACAAAGGTTTACTCTAAATCAAATGAAAGTAGCAGCCAGAGACCACAGGGCCTTTGAAGGTCTTACACTGCAGCTATGAAGCTGCAGGTACAGGAAGTGCAATTACATTTTTCAGGAGGAATAGATAGATAGATTTTCAGGGTATGAATGAGGCTCCTTTTAAAACGTACATAAATATTAAAAAAAATACACACTATCTGAAAGTTAACAGCAGTACCTGCTCTTCAAAGGAGCACCCCTTACCTCTGCTTTGAGGAGACATCTAGTCTAGCCTTGTCTACAGTACCATGTGAAGATTTGCTAGTCGCCAAAAACAAGCGCCTAACGACTTGCCCCAGACAGCCTGCCTTCTGACTGAGGATCTGATCATCTAAATCAGGGGTCTACAAACTATGGCCTGCTACAAGATTTTATACAGTTTTCAGCTAGGGTCAATAGCATGTCCTCAATGTGCACCGATTAGGCATCATTGGCTGCCTATGGTCTTTGCTTCTGATGTAAGTGGGGACTCTAATGGGAAACCTGATTTGAGAGTTGACTCTGAAGGGAACCGTGTTTGTAAGGTAGGGGAATCTGATCTGAAGGGGACCCTGAAGTAAGAAAGTGGGGGGGGACATGATGTAAAAGTGGGGAACTCTGATGGGGACCCTCATGTAATGGGAAAGGATGGGGGGGCTCTGATGAGGACCCTGATGTAGGGGGGGTGGAGGACTGTGATGGGGACCCTGATGTAAGGGAGGGGGGCTCTGAATGGACCTTAATCTACATACAGGGCGCCAGACAAATGGATTGTTTGTTTTTATTTAGTTTTTTTTAGAAGCACATAATTTGAGCCTGAGGCTCTAATTGGCTTCAAAAAAGGGTAGGCTCGGGGCGCAGAGCACTGTGCCCTGAGCCCACCAACTTCTGTGACATTAGCAAATTAATATATATTCGCTAATGTCTTCCTGTTTGTCCTCCCGGCCAATCAGGAAGCGGCTCCTGAGATTGACTTGGCCAGGAGTCAGAAGACCGGATTGGCTGGGAGGAGAAGATGGAGGGGGGACATAGAGGCCGGGAAATGGAGGAGACAGAGGGGGGGAAGCCGCCGCTGATGGATTCAAACATGGGGGAGAGCCGCTCTCCTCCTCCCTTAATTCTCCATTTAGCACAAAGTGAGCGGCGACCAGGGGGGGAAATGGTGCGTAATGGCGGGCTGGAGCGACACGTGGGTCCGTTGTGGTCAGGTCCGTTGAAGTTCCCAAAAACCTGGTCAACCTTCCATTGCACCATCTAGATGTGTGTTGACGGTTTACAATGCAAAATAGGTGAAAACTGAGAAGGGAAACAATAGGTGGTTTCACCAAACATCACCATCCATACACTAATACCAACTAAATCACAACCCTACTGATGCATCAGGATAAAAGCACGTCTTCTGTGAACGGTACGGAGGACCAGCGGCATGCCAGAGCTGTGATTGGCTGACCTGAAGAGCATAGGCTCAGCCTTAAAGATCTGGCAAACTCACTCAACTATAGCAAAAGCATCCCCAGTGTTCATGGTTTGATCCAGTTCCTCCAGTTCTATCAGTATGGAAATTAATGTAATAGACTATAAAAATAGAAACTATGATGAATCTTTACTCAAATTTCCCCACAGCTTAGTGAATAAAATGAAGCTTTGGAATCCCATCATCCAATCACGTAATAGCAAAAATGCTGTTTTGTTTTTAAAATTTTCTTTGCATGCGATTGGGTATTCTTTGTAAAGTGAAATTGCACCACATTTTCTAAGCTTGGGGCAAGATTCCCTTGCAAAGTGAAACTTCCATTGCAAAGTACACAAAGAGCTAATCTTCCACCACAGGCACTCGATCCCTGGGCTGCCACTGCTCAAAGTAGCCAGTTCCTACAGGTGTCAGCTGCTAGAAAAGTTCCAAGAGAGGAGAGAAACTGCTCACCAAATTGACAGCCTCAGAAAGATTTAATAAATGATACAAAAGACTACTCTATCCAATGTACAGACCCCTGCCCAACGCGTTTCATTCAAACAGTAGCTTACCCATAGGATAACTTGCAAAGTGCAAACAAATGGACACTACCCTTACTTACAACTGGCCTTCGCAGCAAGGAGCACGTGGAAGGGCAATGCATGTAAAACAAAACCAAACAAAATTCTCAGCTCAACTTACCAGCCAGCCTGCAACCAATCGAATTAACCTAACAGTTTGCAGATGTGTGCAAACTAAATCTGTTTTTAACTCAAACTGTTACAGGTTAATTCGGTTGGCTGCAAGGCTGGTTGGCAAATTGAGCTGGGAATTTTCTTTGGTTTTGTTTTACATGTGTTGCCCTTCTATGTGCGGCTTGCTGCAAAGGCCAGTAATAGGTGAGGGCAGTGGCCATTTGTTTGTACTGTAGGAATATTAGTGAAGGGGTGCACTGGACACCTTTGCCGTCATTCTGCAGTGCGCTGGGTGTCTGGTGCGCCCTGTGCCTTTAGAGAGGAGTAGGCTCCCTCCAGGCTCACCTGCCTTCTGCCTTTCTATTAATATGCATGTTGCTTCTACTGTGGAGGCTCTCAAAAATGTATAGAGTTAGAACTGCAGATAATACTGGGGTGCCTTGATGCGGCTTCTGCAGTTTACATATGTGTTTGAAAATGTGTGCAAACTAAACCCCTGTTTTTAACTCAAATACATGCGTAAGCTGCAGAAGCCGCTATACATTTTTGAGAGCATCCACAGTAGAACCACATGCATTATAATGGATAGACAGAGAGCAGGTGAGCCTGGAGGTAGCCCACCCCTCCCAAAAAGGCACACCGGTCGCCCAGCACACAGCAGCAAAGGTGTCCAGTGCGTCCCCTCACCAGTACAAACAAATGGCCCCTGCCCCTGCCTTCGCAGCAAGGAGCACATGGAAGGGTCTAAAAAAAAAAAACCAAAGAAAATTCCCAGCTCAAATTTCCAGCCAACCAACCGAATTAACCACTTAGCGTAAATCGTTGTCATTGTAAGTCAGTACATTGACGCTAAATACCGTTGATTATGGCAGCAGCTAGCTGCCATAACCCCGGTATTTTCTGAAACGGCAGGCGGTGTGCTTTAAGCTAAATGTGGTCTCCGCTGCAAATTTGCCGCAAGATCACTTTTATCGGGGGCAGGAGAGTTCCCCCCCCACCGCGTTCCAGACGTCTCCGCCGCTTACCGGAGCCATCGGTAGCGGGGTGAGACGATCACATCCTCTCCCCTGACAGGCCTGGAGCCGAGTGAGGGAAATATGGCCCCCGCTCGGCTCCATAACTTTAAATGGCGGAAGCAACGTCAAACGTTACTTCCGCCCAATGGTCTTAAAGGGGAAATTTATTTTTATTTTTGCAAATAATAAAAAATGACTTTTTAAAATTTTTTTATTGCATTTAAGTGTAAATGTGGGATTTGAGGTCTTTTTGACCCCAGATCTCACATTTAAGAGGTCCTGTCATGCTTTTTTCTATTACAAGAGATGTTTACATTCCTTGTAATAGGAATAAAAGTGACCCAAAACTTTTTTTTAAAGGACAGTGTAAAAATAAAAAATAAAAAGTAAAATAAATAAGAAAAAAAAAAAACCAAAAAAAAAAAAACCCTCCCTCCGAGCATACGCAAGTCGCGCCTGCATATGAAAACTGTGTTCATATCACACATGTAAGGTATCGCCACGATCATTAGAGCAAGAGCAATAATTCTAGCACTAGACCTCCTCTAACTCAAAACTGGTAACCTCTAGAAATTTTTAACTGTTGCCTATGGAGATTTTTTTAAGGGTCAAAGTTTGTCGCCATTCCATGAGCGGGCGCAATTTTGAAGCGTGACATGTTGGGTATCAATTTACTCAACGTAATATTATCTTTCGCCACCTAAAAAAAAAATTGGGTTAACTTTACTGTTGTCTTATTTTTTTAAGTCAAAAAAGTGTATTTCTTTCCCAAAAAAATTACGTTTGTAAGACATTACAGGTGTGCGCAAATACAGGTGTGACAGAAAGTATTGCAATGACCGCCATTTTATTCTCTAGGGTGTCTGAAAAAATATATTTTAGGTTTAGGGGCTCTAAGTAATTTTCTAGCAAAAAAAAATGATTTTAACTTGTAAACAACAAGTGCCAAAAAAAAGGCTCGGTCCTTAAAATGGATGTAAACCCAAATTTTTCTTTTTTTTTTTTTTAAATTAAGGCTTGCACCTTGTACAGTATAGGATTTCATGTCATCTGTGCCCAGTCTTGCCACAAAGAGTTAATGAAGCTCTGAGCAATCCTTTTATCTTTTTTCAGTGAGATACACAGAGAAATAAGAGTCAGTTTCTCCCTCTTGCTGTGAGTGACAGGCGATTTAAATATCTCATGCACTAGCCTGAGAGAGACAGACAGTCTGTCTACTTCAGATCCCCTCCTCCTTTCTCCAGCTCTCCCAGGATTGGCTGCTCCACACCTCAGCATGATTGGGCATGCTGAAGTCATGTGGTGATTTTTCTGGGTTTTGACTGGATGTTAGTGATCAGTGTAAGCAATACACAGGAGAAAATGCATGTTGACAAGGGAAGTGTAGAGGTGGGCGGGAAGTCTACTGACATAACGACTCCACCCACCGAGCTCCGAACAACAGACCCTCCCACAGAATCTGCGGTTTTTCAGGTCTCATAACAGACAGAGGGGAGACATTTGACAGGTAAGTATACCCGTTTCTGCGGGAGGGGCCGTTAACTCCCTCTGATGTCAGCCAGCGAGATCACGTGACCTCCCACAGAAGCAAAGCCTTGGAGCTGTAAAGCGGCCGCAAGTCACGTGACCGGCCTGAAGACAGCTCTAAAGAGGTATTTAGAACGCTCGTTTTTTTTTTTTTTTTTTACAAAGGACTTGCATAGTGTGGTATGCCAGCCTCTAATAGAGGGGCTGGCAAGTGACAATTGTAGGGTTTTTATTTTTAATAGTACGCGAGGGGGGGGGGGGGGGGGGGGGGGGGGGGGGAGGGGGGGGGGGGGGGGGGGGGGGGAGTGGCGGAGACAGAGACACAGAGAAGGTGCTGAGAGGCAGGAAGGAGGAGGGGGTGAGGGGGGAAGAGAGGAGAGCAGAGGGGACAGCTACATCTGATGGAGGGATGTACTCTGACCACGGTGGTCAGGGCTGAGCAGTCCTTGTAATCGTGGTCAGTATAGAGAGGGCATACAGGAAGTGGCAGGATCAGTGTGCTGTGTAATCTGCTTTAAGGGACCAGAATCTGAATTTTTTTTTTTTTTTGGGCTAACAAACACTTTAAGAGCATGCTGTCATCCACAAGCTTTCAAACTTTTATATGACTTTTTAAAGTATGGTAACTATCCATGATACTGGAAATATTTTAAAATTGCACCACGTAACGTGTAACAATTCAGTAGATCCCGCAGACCTTTAAGAAGTTAATGAGAATGTTTAGCTCGGGCTTCTGTGTGTACAGCCTCCTGGTAACCAAAGCAGAAGTACGGAAAAATTGGTTGAGAGCAATGTCCTGTAGTAACCTTTCCCCGGGAGACTGAATTACTGCTGAGATTAGAAGCTGCAGAAATACCAGCAGTTATCTGAGCTGCACTGCACAATCCATCGTACCTCCCCTAACCCCACAGGAGAATACAGTCATCTGTACTACAAAGCATCATGAAAGCATCTAGTAGGATGTTTATCCCTCCAAGCTAAAAAAAAAAAAAAAAAAAGGCTTAGCCCTGCTTCCCACCAGTACGATTTGTCATGTGACATGACAGTCCAAAATCGCATGACAAGTTGGAACCGTTCAAATCATTGCAACTCAAGTCGCAGCCCATTTGAAAAAAAGGTTCCTGTGCCTTTTTCTTTGTGATTTCATTGTGACTTGCATCGACTTCTGTTAACCACCTTCCTACCGGGCACTTTCACCCCCTTCCTGCCCAGGCCAATTGTTAGCTTTCAGCGCTGTC
Organism: Aquarana catesbeiana; assembly: GCF_042186555.1. Taxonomy (NCBI): domain Eukaryota; kingdom Metazoa; phylum Chordata; class Amphibia; order Anura; family Ranidae; genus Aquarana; species Aquarana catesbeiana. Next base: position 251,335,897 of record NC_133332.1, on the reverse strand, counting down.
ACACTTTGACAATTGCGCTGTCATGCAACGATGTACCCAAACTACATTTTTACAATTTTTTTTTTTTTTTTAGACAGATAGAGCTTTCTTTTGGTGGTATATAATTACCACTGGGTTTTTTATATTTTGCTAAAAAAATGAAAAAAAATGACCAAAAATTTTGGGAAAAAAAAAAATAAAGAAGGTTTTTCTTACTTTTTGTTATAAAATTTTGAAAATAAGTAAGTTTTCTCCTTCACTGATGAGGCTGCACTGATATACACCACAGATGGGCACTGATAGGTGGCAGTAATATGCAGCACTGATGGGCACTCTCCCTCCTGATTGGCCGAGACACAGTAGCAGCACCATTGGCTCCCGCGGCTGTCAAAGTCAGTTAGCAAATCAGGAGAGAGGGGCGGGGCCAAATGGCAGCTCCGTGTCTGAATGGACACACGGAGCTGCAGCTCGGCTCAGGTGCCCCCTTAGCAAGCTGCTTGCAGTAGGGGCACTCAGCAGGGGGGAGGGAATAGGATCAGCGAAGAGGGACCCCAGAAGAGGAGGATCCAGGCTGCTCTTTGCAGATCCACTGCACTAGAGCAGGTAAGTAAAAAACATACTTGTTATTTTAAAAAAAACAAAAAACAAAAAAAACAAGAAAAAAAACGAGATTTTACAATTACTTTAAGGGAAAAGTAGGGCCAAAGCTCTTTTGGCCCTACTTCTCCTGTGGGTCACAGAAGTGCACTTCGTTCTGCACTTCTATGACCTGTATTCAGCCAACAGTGTGCTAAAGCCTGCTGTCGTCTGATGTAACTTAGCCGGTCAAGACACTGGAAAGATACCGATTTTAATGTTGGATTCACCCAGATTCCTGAATTCCAGCTGATTCAGCCTCTTAGTGAGTCGCTGAGAGCCTGAGCCAGCCGCTCTCGCCCCCTCCACAGCCCAATGCTCCAGTGAGCACTGGAGGAGCAGAGCAGAGAGCCGGAGACTGACAGTCACCATCTCTCTGCTCACTAAAGACCGAGTGATCAGTGGCCTTTGATCGCTCAGTCTTCCGTCTTAGAGGTGGTGGAGGACAGACTAAGAGTCAACATTTAGGAGTACTGTAGCTGCTGACTATTAAGAATCACATACTTACCAGCCCATGCTGACCACCAATGTAAGGGGCATTCTTCTCCAACTGACAACCAATTTAGGGGGCAAATAAAAAAAGAGAAGGGTGGGACTTTAAATGAAGTTTGCATCCCTAGAGGTGACACGATGCAAATGAAGGCGGACAGTACTCAGAATATTAAGGCTATGAACATACAAACCATTGTAGAATCGGTATTGAGCAATCACTGATTTATTGTACAGAGTTAACGGTAATAATGGTATTCACACAGTAAAATAGTGACAGAATAGATACATAGTTTAAAACATATACAATATATACCAGTGATAATGATAGCATAGTATATTGATATCAAGGTTGGTTCATGCTGTACATGTGGTAAAAAGCAATTCACTTTCATTGAAGCGTGTCTCCTTGGTAGGAAAAATAACTGTAGTTATTGATACAGTCCAATTGGTAAAAAGAACAGTTGGTAGTGTTGAAAGGTAGGAATAATAAGGCATCTATTGGCTCTACGCGCAACTGCCACTCATCAGGAGCAAAAATGAGAGAAATGTCTAGGTATAGAAACACATAATTAGTTTGTGTAAAGTAAACAACGGATTGAGTTATGTAGGGATATGTGTATATGTTTTAAACTATGTATCTATTCTGTCACTATTTTACTGTGTGAATACCATTATTACCGTTAACTCTGTACAATAAATCATTGATTGCTCAATACCGATTCTACAATGGTTTGTATGTTCATAGCCTTAATATTCTGAGTACTGTCCGCCTTCATTTGCATCGTGTCACCTCTAGGGATGCAAACTTCATTTAAAATCTCACCCTTCTCTTTTTTATTTATCAAATTGCCAGGGATGGAGGCGCTGGGCGATAGTTGCCCTGCGTCCTCATTTAAAGTCCCATTTAGTTGTTCTAGTTTTTTATAGATCCTATGTGTATACAATTTAGGGGGCATTTTCCTACCACTGATCACCAACGTAAGGAGCAGTTTTCCTTCCACTGACCACAAATGTAAGAAGCCATTCTTCTCCAACTTACCACCAATGGAAGGGGCATTTTTCCTACCACTGATCACCAAAGTAGGGAGCAGTTTTCCTCCCAATGACCACCAATGTAAGAAGTATTCTTCTCCAACTGACCACCAACGGAGGAGCAATCATTCTCCCAATGACCACAAACGTAGGGGGCATTCTTCTCCAACTGACCACCAATGTAAGGGGCGATTTCCTCCCACTTCCCACCAATGTAAGGGACGATTTCCTCCCACTTCCCACCAATGTAAGGGACGATTTCCTCCCACTTCCCACCAATGTAAGGGACGATTTCCTCCCACTTCCCACCAATGTAAGGGGCATTCTTCCTCCCACTTCCCACCAATGTAAGCGGCATTCTTCCTCCCACTGACCACAAATTTAGGAGGCAGTTAAACTGTGGCACTGTTACCTATCTGAGAAAAGGAGCACACAATGCCCCGCTTTAAGTAAGTCACTGCAGATAGCGAACATGTAGACAGGAGAAAGTGAATGCAACTGATGACTTGGTGTGTTGATGCTCCTTTATAGTCCAATTGGTCAACTGTTAACTCCAACAGAGACAATGCTGTTACCGGTTATCATATGTCTAGAGTTCATCTAAAGCATATCAGGGTCTAAGCTGGTTGATCCCACAAGTATAAAGTGCTGCAATTCCAAAGCAATTTCCCCAGGCTCGTAAAACCTCTTAAATGGATATTTTACTGCGTTTTCACCGTTGTAATAAAAAAGGTATTTTATGGTCAACACAGTACTTTACCTTTTTTTTTTTTTTTTTTTTTTTTTTTTTTAACTGACAATTTTTTATTATTTTCCACAGAAAAACAATACAGCATTATAGCATTGGGTACAGGGAGAGAAAGAGATCATATTGTCACATTTCAATTCGGCATAAAATCACCCAAACGTTGGGCGGAGAAGCCTTTCAGTATAAACAGTTAGTGAGAAAGTGAAGTGGGTCTACTGGATTATAATACATCTCAGACATTGTATCTGTTAGTACCCTTTGCATAAATGTATAAATTCACAAAAAGAAAAAAGGAAAGAAAAGAGTAGAGAAAGGAAGAAGAAGGGGGAGGGGACGACCACCCATCTCCAGAACCCGGGACAAGTTGGTGGGGGATGGGTCATAACTACATAAATGGTACTTTACCTTTTTTAATAACTAGCGGTTAAAAAGGGTTCAGCACAGATCTCAGTAGAAGACACCAAAATAAAATGTTTCCCCCAGTTCTAAGGATTATAAAATGCCAAATGGAATTTTGCCTAAGGCTTGTTCACACCAAAATACATGCCAATGCTCACTGTGTGGATGTGTTTTAGAAGCGCTGCCTTGCCTTTTTTTAAAATAATTGTTCTCTTGCACATTTTAGGCCTTAAGCCCCCAGCCTTATGAAAATACTGCAATTAGTATGCTGGACCTCGCTGGCAGAAGCTGCCAACAAGATCCTGCATATAGAGAACTAATTTGAGCGATGTTTACATGCGTACAATGTTACAGTGTAAATGACCTCTAATGGCTACCACCGCTGCTCAGGGCTGACATTGTATAGTCAGCAGAACCTGATAAAGAAAATCAGCTTGCATCCTTCTGTTGCTAGGATGCAGGCTGCTTCTACAGCCCATAGCCCTTATGTTGCCAGGATGCAGCCTGCTTCCATAGCCCATCGTCCTTCTGTTGCCAGGACGCAGCCTGCTTCTACAGCCCATCGCCCTTATGTTGCCAGGATGCAGCCTGCTTCTACAGCAGATTGTCCTTATGTTGCCAGGACACAGGCTGATTCTACAGCAGATTGTCCTTATGTTGCCAGGATGCAGACTGCTTCTACAGCCCACTGTCCTTCTGTTGCTAGGACTCGGGTGGCTTCTACCATCGAGCATCCTTCTGATGCTAGGACCCAGGTGGCTTTGACCACATAGCAACCTTTGGTTCTAGGACAAAGACATCTTCTGCCACCTAGCATCCTTCTGTTGGAAGGAAGCAGGAGGCTTCTGTTTAACATTCTTGTGTTGCTAGGATGCAGGCGGCTATTGTCAGCTAGCGTTGTTTGGTGCTAGGATTCAGGAGGCCTCTGCTAGCTAGTGTTCCTCGTGCTCTGTGATTCCTCCTTACTACAGGACATAATGGTGATATAGGGGCCTGTGAATCAAACCACTAACAGCAGGGGGGGGCAGAAATCCAACACCCAAGGAAGAATTGGTTTCTAATGATTCTTCACTGGGTGACGTGTGTTGCTGGTAGTAAGAAGAAGTATTAGTGACAGAGGCAGCCTAAACAGTAAGTGTGAGCAAAGAGCTAAATAAACAGTTGAAATGCATATTTGTGCACAGCCTTTTCTGCCAAAAAACGTGCAGTTCTTTTCAGCCAATTTTCCTATCCAGCAATATCAACAATTGCAATTGTTTTAATTATATTAAACTAGCCAAAAAGGGAAAGGTTTACATGTGTAGGGTAATAAAAAGTTCAGACTCACATATAATGCTAGCTAGCAAGAAAAATAATTAATTAAACTAAACTATTTCAACTACTCAGGTTAAAAAGAGCACCTTCCTCCCACTGATCTCACCCTTTAGTTAAGTGCTACCCCACCACCCACCTTGACCCCCACCGCGCCTTCCTCCCATCCACCTTGTACTGGCTCACAGCGCCACCTATAGGTAATTATACAAAGTATTCTGACACAGTAAAATCTGTGTAAGGTTGACATCATACAGGCAACAATGGCCGCTAGTGAGATAATCACCAGCGCCTGAACCACCTTGTCCCAATGGAATCGCTCCCTCACCAGCTAAATCACTCCCTCAAAACACTGCCGAATCTTGATCGCTAGCTATGGGAGTAACATCTCACTGCCTCACTAGGGAGAGAGCAACTCTATTAGAACAGTCAGGCAGGCAGCCTCTTAGTGATCCCAACAATGGCGACTGGGACGGATCTCCGATGGCAGCATCGCTATGGGCAGAGTCGCCCATCTAATATTAGCCTAAGGGGCAGCAGGTGAGGCTACATTTAGGGAATTTTATGCAAGCTGAAACACTGAACATTCCTTTTTAGAGAGAATCAGAGAGGGGGCAGTGGCTAATGTTCTGTATTGTAGCTACCCCAAAGAACTTCCACAAATTGGGCTTTAACCTGGGGTGGAGCTACAGTCAGCACAAACAGACATAAAAATTGGCTTTTATTGCACAACTGGGCCATAGATCAGAATGGAAGCCAGTGACGTATGCTTTTTTTTGTCCCATGGGGGGACTTAAAGCCTAAGTTTAGTTAAAAATTTACAGTGCCTTGAAAAAGTATTCTTACCCCCTTCAAAATTTTCCACATTTTGTGCAGTGAAATCAGAATAAGTCATTTCAATACAGGAGAGGAGCCGATAAAACTGTGCAAGACTGAAAGGAAAGGCTGGAGTTCCGCTTCAAGAAAACATTAAAAGGACGTATCCATTAACTACTTCACGCAAAAGCACATCATTCTGTTGAAGGGGTTGTACCTGGGTGAAGTCTGCAGCATCACCCCGTTAGCGTTTTTTTAGAGCTGGCGGTCGGCTTTCCTGTGATTACAACCGATGCGGCTAAGCAGTCGCTCAGCCATTATCACAAGCAGTGGGAGGGGACGCCCCTCCCGCCACCTTCCGGCGCTCTGCCTGGTTCTCCCGTCCCACCGGGAGACCTTAGCGACCAGCCGGCACCCAGAACAAAAGCCGGAATCGGCTTCGATCAGGTCTCCGATGTAGTAACCCGGAGACGACGTCACTTCCGGATTACTCGGCAGCCAACGGCGCCGATTAAAAAAAAGCCAAGGTTTTGAAAAATGGCGATTTTGCCATTTTGAATACTTTCACATGCAGAGGAGGGGTTTGGGGTCTTTTAGACCTCAGATCCCTCCATAAAGAGTATCTGTTACCACTCATTACTGTCACAAGGGATGTTTACATCCCTTGTGACAGCAATAAAAGTGATCAGATTTTTTTTGTTTTTAAAAGGAACAGTGTAAAAATAAATAAAATATTTAAAGCACCCCGTCCCCGTGTACCAAAGAAAATGTATACGTAAGTCACGCCCACAAATGTAAACAGTGTTCAAACCACACGTGTGAGTATCACCGCGATCATTAGAGCGAGCATAATAATTCTAGCACTAGACCTCCTTTGTAACGCTAAACTGGTAAGCGTTACAAAATTTTTAAAGTGTCAGCTTTGGAGATTTTTAAGTACCGGAGTTCGGCCATTCCACTAGTGCGTGCCATAACATGTTAGTTAGATATCTATTTACTCAGCGTAACATGTTTTACAATATACAAAAAAAATTGGGCTAACTTTACGGTTTTGTTTTTTTTTTTAATTCAGTGAAGAGTATTTTTTCCCAAAAAAATTGCGTTTGAAAGACCGCTGCGCAAATACTGTGTGACATAAAATATTGTAATGAGCGCCATTTTATTCTCTAGGGTCTAAAAAAAAAAAAGGATATATAAAATGTTTGGGGGTTCCAAGTTATTTTCTAGCAAAAAAAAAAAAAAATACTGATTTTAACTTGTAAACAAGTGTCAGAAATAGGCTTGGTCTTGAAGTGGTTAAACGAACACCCTTGAGCTGAGGTCACCCAAATGTCTTCACGTCATCCCGTGCCAAGTGAATTCCCAGAGAATAGCCAACAAGAAACTCGAGCTCTGCAATCGCGTTACAGATTTCAACAGGTTAGTCTGGACCTGCAGCATTTCTAAGATACATGAGCGCGAATAACCAAACAGACATCTGCCCTGAGGCAGCAAAGGAGAGGAGTATGTGTGTCGGGATAATGAAGTGATACATCATACATCCATACGTCATATAGTGAATCCTCCTGCTCAACCGCCTGTTTAACCCTTTCAGCTCCACAACCAAAGCCCTGCAAACAACAACATAAAACCAGTAAAGAGAAGCCCCCGCAGGTATGTACAAATTTACAGCCATTCCGTTATATTCAATAGAGCCCAGCTGCTCATTTGCAAACTACTGGCTTAAAGACTTAATAGGTCCCTTGTAGGCTCCAACAGGACCAAAGTGGCAAAAAAGCCGCAACGCCGATCGAAAAAGGTCTAAAGACTCATTCACATGTGTGGTGACAGTCACTCCTCTGAAAAGCGATCTACACTCAAATCACTTTTCAGAGATGTTTGACAGGCAGTGAAGAGACAATGTATTGCCTCCTTACCCCCTGCTTTAAGGCTTTGGACCTGCACTGCAACCATGTGCATTGCATGCGATTGTGGGGCACGTGCAAAGCAGCCCTATTCACTTTAATGGGTTGTAAATCGGCAGGCAGTAGCACTCACCGAGAACAACAGGAGGTATAATTCCTGCAGCAGCCGCGATGCTGTATGTGCACTGGGGAGAGGTAAAACTGGCTTGAACGTGGGTTTTTTTGGCCCCCCCAAACACTAGTGTGAATGAGCCCTAAGGCTCCGTGATTCTGCCCACGATCCCGAATCACAGCAAATCGTGGGATACCCTTAAGATCCCCATCACGTTCAATGGCACCCCGATCGGCGCAAACGTCTTTAGGGCGACAGGCTTACTGCGATTCTGTTTGCGCAATTTTACTGCGATTCGGTGGGCAACAATTGCGCCTCACTTGGGGTGCCATTGGAAGCAACAGAGAGACAAGGGCGTCCCGCAATTTGCCGTGATTCGGGACCGCGGGCAGAATGGCTGCGATTCCGTCCGGGACGCCTAGATGTGAACAGACCCAAAATTTGTGTACAGGCTAGGAAGGACAAGTTGGCCCAAATAAACTATTGCCATTACATACAGGAAGTAAAAATTATTATTATTTGATCCCCTGCAGATTTTGTACGTTTACAAAGAAATGAAGGGTCTATATTTTTTATCATAGGTGTATTTTAAATGATAGAGACAGAATATCAACCAAAAATCCAGAAAAAAACAAAACAACATGATACAAATGTTATAAATGGAGTTGCAGTTCAGTGAGTAAAATAAGTATTTGATCCCCAAGAAAACATGACTTAGTACTTGGTGGAGAAACCCTTGTTGGCAAGCACAGAGGTAAGATGTTTCTTGTAGTTGGTGACCAGGTTTGCACACATCTCAGGAGGGATTTTGGTCCACTCTTCTTTACAGATCTTCTCTAATTCCTTAAGGTTTCTTGGCTGTCTCTTAGCAACTCGAAGTTTCAGATCCCTCCATAAATTTTCTATAGGATTAAGTTCTGGAGACTGGCTAGGCCACTCCATGACCTTAATGTGCTTCTTCTTAAACCACTCCTTTGTTGCCTTGGCAGTATGTTTTGGGCCATTGTCATGCTGAAAGGCCCATCCATGACCCATCTTCAGTGTTCTGGCTGAGGGAAGAAGGTTCTCATCCAAGATTTTACAATACATGGCCCCGTCCATTGGCCCCTCAATGCAGAAAAGTCGGTCTGTACCTTTAGCAGAGAAACAGCGCCAAAGCATCATGTTTTCACCTCCGTGCTTGACTGTAGGGATGGTGTTCTTAGGGTTATAGTTAGCATTTTTCTTCTTCCAAACACGGCAAGTCAAGTTAAAGCGGTTGTAAACCCCGCTTTGTGAATTTACCTACAGGTAAGCCTATAATAAGGCTTACCTGTAGATAAAATGAATATCTCCTAAACCCTGTCCGGTTTAGGAGATATTCACTCTGCATGCAGCCGCTGACGTCAGCGGCGCATGTGCTCTGAAGGTCCGGCTTACAGTGCCGGAACTTCAAAGCTTCTTGCCAAAACCTAGGGTTCCGACGCACACGCAGAGGAGTGGCATCATTGCGGCTCTGGCCACTCAAAGCACCAGAGCCTGTGATCCCAGAAGAAAGGATGGGAGAATTTGTCAGCACTCTCATTGGTGACCGGGCGACGCTGCATTTCATAATGTGCTAGTATGCAATGCATACTAGTACATTATGCCTTTGTCTTGCAGGTTTTTTCTCTCAGTTTACAACCGCTTTAATGCCAAAGAGCTCAATTTTGGTCTCGTTTGACCACAGCCCTCCCAATCCTTCTCTGAATCATGTAGATGTTCATTGGCAAACTTCAGACGGGCCTGTACATGAGCCTTCTTGAGGAGGGGGACCTTGTGGGCGCTGCAGGATTTCAATCCATGGCGGCATATTGTGTTGCCAATGGTTTGTTTGGCAACTTTGGTTTCAACTGCCTTGAGATCATTCACAATCTCCTCTCATGTAGTTCTGGGCTGATCCCTCACTTTTCTCATGAACATCCTTACCACGAGCCAAAATCTTGTATGGAGCTCTAGACCGAGGGCAATGGATAGTTATTTCGTATTTCTTCCATTTGCAAATAATCGCTCCAACAGTTGTCTCCCTCTCACTAAGCTTCTTGCTGATGGTCTGGTAGCCCATTCCAGCCTTGTGCAGGTCTACAATCTTGTCCCTGACAGCTCTTTAGTCTTTCCCATGATGGTGAGGTTTGCATGGAAGAAAGATTCTGTGGACCTTTTATAACAAATTGTCGTTAGCAGCACCTTCTTAAATTGACATTTAGTTGGTTGGTAGGGGGATCAAATTATTATTTTACTCACTGAATTGCAACTCAATTTATAACATTGACATGTGTTTTTTCTGCATTATTGGTTGATATTCTGTCTCTGTCATGTAAAATACACCTACTATAAAAAAACTATAGACCCTTCATTTCTTTGTATGTTGGCAAACTTACAAAATCTGCAGGGGATCAAATAGTTATTTTCCCCCACTGTAACTATGCAGCTGCTGTGTGCGCTCTATTATACTCTGCTATAGTAAGTGGCGCTGTTTTCCGGGAAAGGGGTTAACATCAGGGGTAACCAAAGAGTTAAATGTGTGCCTAGGGAGAGCTTGCCAACTGTGTGGGGGGAGGTGCTTTTACTATGGGAAGGGAGACATCCGTGTTCCTTCGTTCTGTAGGAACACAGGATCACAACTTTCCCTTCTCACAGAACTGCCATCTGCCTTGTTAACATAGGCAGACCACTGTTCTGCCTGTGTCCCCAACGATCGGCAGGTCCCGGCTTCTGTCGGACCTGCTAATTGGCTCCCGCTGTGTCCAATCACAGCAGGAGCGGGTCACCGGCAGAGCGCGTGTGCGCCTCAGACCCAGAAGTGAAGGATCGCGTACAGGTCTCGATCCTGCCCAGGGGAGCCTCCTTGCCGCCATATATTCACAGTATAAGGTCGGCAAGCTGTTAAACAATTGCTGAAAAAAGTAACTAAAGGCATACCCTTTGTAAGACAAAAGAGCGGTCACACGCCAATGGCGTCACTCATGGTAAATCTTTATTGAGCCAACACAAACACACAGACTGCCTTGCCTACTGGCTGCCCCCTTTAATGCATTTCACTCTTACGGCTCAGTCTCTATATGGAACACAGGGTGCTGACGAGCTACTTTGGCCGACACATGTTGGGCTTGCAGCAGTGACTGAGGAGGACTTGAGGGTTTTGAAGCAGTGCCTTACCTTTGAGTTTTGGACTGAGTGGCGAGAGGTTAGGATCCCTGTCAGATTTTTACTGCTGTTTATGTCTCTGAATATCCACTCTTTCCAATTCTCCGGATTATCAATGTAACTGGGAATGAAAGTGAGTGTAAATCCAACATTTACAGTTGACACCAGAAAAGGAATAGGAAAAATCTTCCAATGGGGACGCTTGCTGTCATGACAACTGTCTAAGAGGGCATTGGAAAGAATATCCTCACTTCCTGTTAAGTCTAAAAGGCAGGAATAAAAAGGAAATCTCCCTAAGCCGATGGTGGATTGTTTTTGGTTTAAACCCTCCCCTACTCCTTTTTAGATCTATTGAAAAAAAAAAAAAAAGTTCTGTCTTCATCTTCAAGCTCCAAAGTATGGGATAGAAGGGGTGGCTGCCTGTTATAAAACACAGGTTGACTATGGTAGTCTACACGATGTTGTGCGTTGGTACAGCATCTTGTAGTTTAAATAAGGGAGTGCACACAACAGACTGACAACTGTACAAAAGGAAGAACAGGTTGTAGGCCGGATCACAAAGCCCACTCTCGTCGTTTGTTGGCAGTCAAGGGCTGACCGCCATCAAGGGCTGACCGCCATCAAGGGCTAATAAAAGGGGCCCTAGGACAACCAAGAAGCACATAGGCTGCGATCCAGTAAAGCATTTGCAACACTTTTCTGACAGTATAGTTACATGATGTCTAATGCAGGCAAGCCTAAGGACAGTTTTGGTAAAAGTTAGTAAAAGTTCTATGACAAAATTCGGGTATTTTTTTGCAACACTTTCCCCAATCTGTCCCAATGGCTGAAACAAATTTGTTATTAAATACTACCAGTTCTGAGGTAGGGAATGTATCAGTAAACACCAATGTCATTCAGAAGGGCTACACCAGCTTCCTGCTTCGATGGTTGCTAGGAGGCCGTCAGCCTCATAGCATTATTGGTTGCTAGGATTTTGTCAGCCTTACAGCATTATTAGTTGCAAGAACTCTGTAGGCAGCACATCACCATTGGTTGCTTGAACGCTGTCCACCTCACAGCATCATTGGTTGCTAGGAGGCTGTCAGGCTCTCAGAGTCACTGGTTACTAGGACACTGTCAACTTCACTGTATAATTGGTTTTCAAGTGTCAGGGCTGGGCTCAGCCCTTCCTTCTCTGAGCTCGCCGCTCAGCTGTCGGCTAATTGCCAGCTCCTATCTCTCCACAGTTACTCAGCTGTTGATGATATCCTGCTCGTCATTCCTGCCTACTTAAGCTGTCCAGTCCAGAGGATCTCTGCCTTCGCCTTGGTCAACATCACAGAAACCTCCTGTGATCCTGTTCAAGACTTGCTTTGCTGACATCCCTTCTGGCTCCAGATCCTGCTTGCTGTTCCACTACATTGATCACTGACTTCTGGCTTGGCTAACTATCAATTCCGGTTACTGAACTTTGGCTATGTTTTGACTACCTTTGTTCTTTTTACTTTTATTATTAAACAAGTGATTAAACTGTACTTCTGTCTCGGCCCAATTTCATGGTTTATCACACTAAGATGCTGTTAGCCTTACAGAGTCACTGGTTGTTAGGGTGCTGTCAGCTACACAGCATCATGGGTTTTTAAGATGTCAGTCTCACAGAGTTATTGGCTACTAGGATGCTGCCAACTACATTGTATAATTGGTTTCTAAGATGCTGTCAACCTTACAGAGCCACTGGTTGCTAGGATGCCGTCAGATACATAGCATCATGGGTTTCTAAGAAACTGTCAGTCTCACAGTGTAGTTGGTTGAAAGGACACAGTCATACAGCACCAATGGGTGCTAGGATGCCGTCCATCACATTGCATTATTGATTGCTAGAATTTTGTCAGCCTCACAGCATTATTAGTTACAAGGACACTGCAGGCTGCAGTGTCATTGGTTGCTAGAACTCTGTCTACCTCACAGCATCTTTGGCTCCTTGAAAGCTGTGGGCATCACAGCCCAACTGGCTGCTTAAGGGGCTGTCAACCACATTGTATCATTGGTTGCTAGGACGCTGTCAACTGCATAGCACCATTGGTTGCTAGGACACGACCAGCCTCACTGGTTGCTAGGACGTGATCTGCCACATAGCATTATTAGATGCTTAAAAACACTATTGGCCTCACAGCTTCAATGTTTGCTGTCAGGTTTACAGCACCTTATGCAACCAATAATGCGGTGCAGCCTAGGAGCTGACATGCACTGAGGAAAGAGTTTCCAGTATAGACACCATGACTTTAGTACCATCCCCCATATGCCTCCATGCAACACACTCTTGTACGTTTCTGACATTTGAGGGAGACAGTTTTTTTTAGGTGTCCATGATTCTTTATGAATTCTAGGGATTGACTTTCTACTTTATCCATTAAACTGTTCGTGGACACAGTACAAATAGTGTGGTGCTTTCCTCCATACTTTCCAAATCACCCCCAGCTCTGCCCACCTGGGAGTTCCAGGTGCTCCCACCCCCCTTGCATACTCCAGCTACCTCCCTTTGTATTATAGGATATAATGCTCACAGCAGACATGAAACCCCGTTACTCCAACACAGAAATATCAGCAATTTTCGCTCTCCGGTTTTAACCAAAATTCGAATTCAGTTTTGTGTAGACTAAACATTTACTTGTTCCAGTTACATGAGGGATCCTGTTTTCTAGGCCAATAGTTCCAGTTACATGAGGGATCCTGTATCCCAGGCCAATAGTTCCAGTTAGGGATTGCAGGCCAACAGTTCCAGTTAGGGATTGCAGGCCAACAGTTAACTTTTGCTTGGATCGGTCATGCTTTAGCTTTCAGAATTGTGACTGAGTACTGTGGTTAAAGAGGACTACACTTGTTATGTGAAAGCCAAGCACTATCTGTATTGCACAATCCAGGAGTTATGTTAGTTTGTTCACCATATGCTGACCAGGCAGGGTCATGGAGACCTTGTTCAGACCCAAATTAAACAACTTTGCATCTAATGGGTTGAGCTGTAAGGACAAACTGTTTCAGAAAACTGGGAATAAAACACCACCTTACTCCATGCAAAATTTAAAGAGATATGGTTAGTTTGCCAATTCAGATACCCAATATCAAGTATTTTGATGGCAACTGCAATGCAAATGCTTTGGTCTTGAGGACATCAGGACCCCAGACTGCTGAGCGTGGGACGGGAGAAGAAGCTGCAGGGAGCAGCGGAGGATCGGGCAAGCAAATCATCTTTTTTTTGATCTCCTAGACCAGTGGTCTACAAACTGTGCCCTGAGGGCCAGATGCGGTCCTTTGCTTATATTTAATCAGCACTTGGGGCACTATTCCTTCTACTAACGCCAACAATGAGGTACCATTCCTTCCACTGACGCCAACATTGGGGGATGATTTTTTCCACTTACACCAAAGATGGGGCACTCTTTCTTCTACTGATATAAAGGATGGAATACTAATTCTCCCACTAACATCAGTGGTGTGGCACTATTCCCCCTCCTAATGACCAGAGGCCTTATGTAATTCTTTTGCTCTCACTGACCACCTAACCTGGTCACCCCTTCTAACACCAGGGCATTTTCTATACCTATTAGCCACAGTCTGACCCCACTAAAGTTTGGACAGCAAAGTGGCCCTTTATTTAAAAAGCTTGGAGACCCCTACCCTGGACCAAAATGAGCACTTTACCCTTGCAGTGCATCCACACCCCGACGGCAAGAGTTACTTTTTTAGTTGCCCAGAGTTGGGCATAAGGAAACCCACTGAGATGAAACCCACACTAATGTGCTGAAAAGCAGACATAATGTTATTTGTAACGCAACACACTACCATGCAATGCCATCACACAGTGTACTGCATTCAAAATGAATGGCACTGCAATACGGTAACACGTGTGCATATAGTGTAAGTGGGTCCTTAATATTATAAACCACCAGAAAGTCTAAGCCAACTGCCCTTATCTTCTAGAGTGCAAAAGGCTTGAAATCCTGATAACAAAATTGCATTTCAAAGAATTTGCTGCCAAAAGAAAAGGAAAAAAAAAAGGTTTTCCAAATGGAATTTGCCCTTGGTGGAGTGATGATGAGTTAACCTTGACCCAGCATACAGGACAACATGTTTCTGGAATCATAAAGCTGAGGATAGAAGCACTAAAGCAAGCCAAGAATTAAATAAACTCCAGTTGTCCCTGAAGGGCATCCCACAGCTGCAACGATGTACAGTGCTGTGCATGATAGATACTCAACTACAGCTATTCTAAACCAAGGTTCCTCCAAAGGGTTCTAGGGGTTCCTTGAGCTGTGGCAGATTTACCTTCTATTTGATGGTGCCCACATGGTTCCGGAAACCAATGCCACTTGTAGAGAGGGGTACGACGACAATTAGCTTTTTAGCTGCCTAGGGCTCATTTACACTTGCTTCAACAAGGCTTCGGACAGGCTTTGTTAAAGCTCTCTGAACGCTAGTCAAAGCTCCTGTCACTAAATAAAAAAATTGTCCTTACAGTCCCGTTTACACCTGCTTTCACTTTGCTTTGGCTTCTCTTCAAAAATTATACCCCATGTAGCTTCAGTGGTGCTTCAAAGTGTCTTCAAGGCATCCATAGAAGTCTATGACAAAGCTCGCCTGAAGCCTCATCGAAGCCTCAACAAAGCTCCACCAAAGCTCCACCAAAGCCCCACCAAAGCCCCACCAAAGCCCCACCAAAGCCCCAAGCAAAAGCAAGGTGTAAACAGGACTGTAAGCCAACTATTTTATTTTGTGGCGGGAGCTTTGCCTGGCGTTCAGAGAGCTTTAACAAAGCCTGTCCGAAGCCATGTTTTGAAGTGTAAACTAGCCCTAAGAGTATCCTTTGGACCACCACTGTAAAGGAGCATTCTTCCAACTGACCACCACTGTAAGGAAAATTCTTTCCTCCGACAACCAATGTAAGGAACATTCTTCCAAATGACCCTAAATTAATTAATTTTAGCTTAGGTTCCCTGTGACCTAAAAATTATTTTAAGGGTTCCTCTGTAGTTAAAAAGGTTACTCTACTACGATGCCGACCCCAATGGACAGAAATGGGTCTATGAAGCCAGCGCCATCACCACTTTTTGCCCACACATCAGTAGTGATGATGCTGGTTTGTGATCCCTGCACTCCCTATTCTTCACATAAGCGAGGAAACAAAAATATCAGTCCTGGTGATTGGCAGCTCCAGCACTGCATCGCAGAGGGGGAGGGAAAGTCACCTGCTAATCATACCCAGAAATTATGGCCATATCTCTTCATTCCAGATGGGAAAATCAAATGGCAACAGAAAGAAGAGATGGGAATATAAGCAGAAGGTAAAGAGGGGGCAGTCATTTACAGTATTTCAAAAATCTATTTTTTTTTTATTAGAATAGAGAAGGAATCGTTTTTTTTTTTTGTCATCTGTATCCTGTTTGAGAAAAGATCTTCAATTCCTGTCCTGTAGACACAACAGGAATACGGTAGTGAGAAGCTTGGGTTGGTCTGAACTTGGGTTTGGACCAAACCTGGATATAAGCTGTCCATACTGCCCAGTCAGTCGCCTCCTCCACAGTTGACTGGGCGGCACCTGCAGTGCCTTGAAAAAGTATTCACACCCCTTGAAATTTTCCAAATTTTGTCATGTTACAACCAAAAACGTAAATATATTTTATTGGGATTTTATGTGATAGACCAACACAAAGTGGTGAAGTGGAAGGAAAATGATAAATGGTTTTCAACATTTTTTACAAAATAAATATGTGAAAAGTGTGGGGTACATTTGTATAGCGCCCCCCGGAGTCAATACTTTGTAGAACCTCCTTTCTCTGCAATTACAGCTGCAAGTCTTTTTGAGGATGTCTCTACCAGCTTTTCACATCTAGAGAGTGACATTTTTGCCCATTTTTCTTCTTTGCAAAATAGCTCAAGGTCTGTCAGATTGGATGAAGAGCATCTGAACAGCAATTTTCAAGTCTTGACACAGATTCTCAATTGGATTTAGGTCTGGACTTTGACTGGGCCATTCTAACACATGAATCTGCTTTGATCTAAATCTAGAGCTGTAAGATTCTGGCTAAAACGAGAATCTCAATTTTTTTGCTTATATTATAGATCACGATTCTCGCGGTGTAACATCATCTTTCACATTATACCAAAAAATTGGGCTAACTTTACTGTTTATTTTTTTAATTCATTAAAGTGTATATTTTCCCCAAAAAATCGAGTTTGAAAGACCGCTACACAAATACAGTGTGGCATAAAATATTGCAACAACCACAATTTTATTCTCTAGGGTCTCTGTTAACAAAAGAAAAAAAAAAAAAAACCCACACATACATACACACTCGACAGAAAGTATTCAGACCCCTTTACATTTTTCACTCTTTGTTATATTGCAGCCATTTGCTAAAGTTCATTTTTCTTCCTCATTAACGTACACACAGCACCCCATATTGACAGAAAAACACAGAATTGTTGACATTTTTGCAGATTTATTAAAAAAGAAAAGCTGAAATATCACATGGTCCTAAGTATTCAGACCCTTTGCTGTGACACTTATATATTTAACTCAGGTGCTGTCCATTTCTTCTGATCATCCTTGAGATGGTTCTACACCTTCATTTGAGTCCAGCTGTGTTTGATTATACTGATTGGACTTAGGAAAGCCATACACCTGTCTATATAAGACCTTACAGCTCACAGTGCATGTCAGAGCAAATGAGAATCATGAGGTCAAAGGAACGTACATTAATGAGGAAAAAAAATGAACTTAAATGATTTTAGCAAATGGCTGCAATATAACAAAGAGTGAAAAATACATACATTATATATATATATATATATATATATATATATATATTTTCTAAGTAATTTTCAAGCAAAAAAAATACAGATTTTTAACATGTGTCAGAAAAAGGTTTAGTCTTTAAAGTGGATGTTAACCCTCACATATACCCAGTGAAGTGAACAGCCTCTAATGGTACACAGAGATGAAACAAATCCTCCTACATAAGTTTTACATGTATATCTGCTGTCTTCCCCTTTCGATATTCTTTAGAATTCTTACATCGTGTTAAAGAGGAAGTAAAACCCTGGTGGGTTTTACTTCCTCTTTATTTCCTTGCAAAGGTAAAGCATAATGGGCTAGTATGCATCGCATACCTGAAACCGAAGCCCGCGATGTCACCGTTGTCCCCACTAGCAGAGAGCGTCCATCTTTACCCCTCTTCCTTCCAGGGCCGTGAACTCTGGCTCTGTGACTGGCCGGAGTCACGTGATGACCCCTTTAGAAACAGCACGATCTGCCCTTTCTAAAGTGTGCATGCGCCGTAGTCATCAGCGCACGGCTTTATTGTAAATATCTCCTAAACCGTGGAGGTTTAGGAGATATTTCCAGCACCTACAGGTAAGCCTTAATATAGGCTTACCTGTAGGTAAAATTGGTTGTACAGGGTGTACAATCACTTTAAATTCTTCAGATCCATGCTATAGCCAAATTACGACTACAGCGCGGACCTACTTTGCCGGGAGTACGTCAATAGACGTCCTCCCGTACCCGAGCAGCCGGCGCGGCACGCTCTGTGATCAGCAAGTCTATGAGACTTGGCTGATCACAGATCGGAGTAAGGGGTCGATCCCGACCCTTACCATGCGATCAGCTGTCAGCCAATGACAGCTGATCATGTGATGTCAACAGAGCCGGTAATCGGCTATTTTTTCTCCTCGCGCTGACAGCGTGAGGAGAAAAAAAAAAAAAAGGCGATCACCGGCGGCTCTCAGAGGGACATCGGCCCCTATCAAGAAGAGCTGCCGCCAGCTCATGTGCTCACCTGTGCCACCTACCAGTGCCCACCAGCGTCACCCATCAGTGCTCACAGTACCACTCATCAGTGCTATCAATCAGTGCCGCATCAACTGCTGCCCACCAGTGTCACCTAGAAAAGCAAGCTAAGCAGAGAGGGGTCCCACCGCTCAGGTAGGCGCAGACCAGGGGAGATGAAAGCCAGTGTAGTATTATCCTTCAAGGGGGAAGAGTCCCAGGTGCTGGCTGATGCAAGATGAGGCAGACAAATCGAGGAAAGCTGGAAGCCGCACACCGGTATAATGATGAATGCTTTATTTAAAAATCAGAATCATGAAGAAACACGAAACATAACAGCAGAAGCGTACAAAAGCAGCTGACGCGTTTCACACTACGAGTGCTTATTCACAGCTACGAATAAGCACTCATTGTAGTGTGAAACGCGTCAGATGCTTTTGTACGCTTCTGCTGTTATCTTTTGTGTTTCTTCACGATTCAGCTTTTTAAATAAAGCATTCATTATACCGGTGTGCGGCTTCCAGCTTTCCTCGATTTGTCCACCAGTGTCACCTACCAGTGCCCATTAGTGCCACCCATCAGTGCCGCCTTATCAGTGCTACCCATTAGTGCCGCCTTATCAGTGGCCATCAGTACCGCCTTATCTGTACCCATCAGTGCCGCCTTATCTGTGCCTATCAGTGCCGCCTATCAGAGCAGCTTACCAGTGCCGCCTCATCAGCGCATATCAATGAAGGAGAAAAATTACCTGTTTGCAAAATTTTAACAAACTATGAAACGGATTTTTTTTCTTCAAATTTTTCCATCTTTTTTTGTTTGTTTAGCAAAAAATAAAACCCCCCAGCTGTGATTAAATACCACCAAGAGAAAGCTCTATTTGTGTGAAAAAAAATGATAAAAATGTAATTTGGGTACAGTGTTGTATGACCGCGCAATTGTCATTCAACGTGCGACAGCACTGAAAGCTGAAAATTGGTCTGGGCAGGAGGGGGGTTCAAGAGCCCAGTAAGCAAGTGGTTAAAAGCAGAGCTCCACCCCAAAAAGGGAAGTTCCACTTTAAGTCCTCTGCTACATTTGGCAGGTCATTTTTTCAGGGGGGGAGGGGGTACCCAGTTTGGAGAGATACCCGCTCCCACTTGCGCTTGGATTGCCTAGGGAAGCGGAAGTTCTCCTCTCCCCCTCCCTCCCTGCGGTCTTCTGGGGGATGTCACGGGTCCGAGAGAACTGCTGGACCATTCAGAAAGCTGCAGTGCGGCTCGGGCATGTACAGCGGGCAGCTGGCTATAGAGCCGCTAGCATAGCCCGGGTGAGGATGGCTCTGGATCCCTGGACAGGTAAATGTCCTGTTATTAAAAGTCAGCAGCTACAGGATTTGTATCTTCTGACTTTTTTTTTTCCCCAAAGTGAAGAACGGCTTTAAACCCCCCGATGAAGGGGGTGATCTCTGGCCCTAAAATGCTTTGACTCATTTATAAAGTCTTGTATATATTGTTTCCAATATTAAACCCCTTAGTGACTGAGGGTAAAACAAATGTTAAAGAGGAACTGCTGTCTGCTCACATAATTTGTAGTAAAAACATCTTTGCCATTCTGAAGCTTCCCTCCAACCACTTGGCATATTTTATATATACTGTGATTCTGTACTTGCCAAATATGCTGCAGAAATCTCCCTCCACTGAGTCTGGCTGTATCCATTTTAGCTATGGGCAGCTGAAGCTGCTGGCTGTTCACTTCCTGGATTTTCACAGATACACACCTCCAGCTCTGCAGCTCTCATTGGCCCTCTTATGACTCACCCCCTCCTCCCTTCCTGGCAAACTCGAGCTGTTCATGAGGTCATAAGCCTAGGCTAATGACGGGACGAGAAACAGGAAGTGGGCTGTATAAGGCATTTACTGGCAGAAAAAAAATGTTTTACTATCCAAAGTTAAAACAACAACAAGGGCAGAAGATTTAATAGATGGAAAGATGAAAAAAAAAAAAATAACGACTGAAGGTCCGCTTTATTGCACAATTTTGCAACTTTATGGTGGTAAATGGTAACGGTTATCTCCTGACATTTTTTATTTTTTTTATTATTATCAAAAGGAAAACTGGCCCAAGGTAGTAAAAAAAAAAAAAAAAAAAAAGACTCCAAAAAAAAAACACTTTTTTTATTATCTGTATGTTTTTATTGCGATTACCATAATTTACCACCAAAGAACCACCAAACACAAATTTGCAACTTTGTTTACGGTGGTAAATGGTAATGGTTATCTCCTGTCCTGATTTTATTTTTTATTATTATTATTATTATTATTATTATAAGAAAACTGGCAAAAGATAGTAAAAAAAAATACCAAAAAAAAATTTTTTTAAGGGGGTGATCGCTGGCGCCGAAAACGCTTTGGCTCATTTATAAAGTCTTCCATTTGATCTTGCATTGGAATGAATTTGCATCTGGACTATTATCTGGTGGCGAGGTATTTGCCGTCACTACTAGAACCATCCACCTACCTTGGTCACAAATAGCCCAGGTTTGGTTCAGACCAATCCCGAAAGAACTATGCAGTGTTTGCGTCTAAAGAAGAACTCAGGTTTGGTCCAAACTGAACACGGAAAAAAGCTGCCACTGCCGCTCAATCAACTGCGGCCATGGCGATCCCCACCAGGTCAAGGATATGTTCAAGATATCCTTGACCTGATATGGCCACATGGTCATCTTAGGTCAATGACATCAACCTAAGATGACCATATCAGGTCAAAAGATATCAGGAACATCCCTAACCCTTGGTGTACACGCACCTGCAGGGTGAGCAATGCCTCGGTCACAGTTGACTGGGCGGCAGTGGCAGCTTTTTTTCCCGTGTTCAGTTTGAAGTCCAAGTTTGGACCAAACCTGAGTTCATCCCTAGATGCAAACACTGCGTAGTTTGAAACCCAGAACTTGGGGCTCGTTCACATGGGTGACGGTAAAAACAGTTGAGCCGTGGTTTTACTGTCCCCTAACTCAGTGGTCATCAACCCTGTCCTCAGGGCCCACTAACAGGCCAAGTTTTATGTATTACCTTGGGGAGATGCAGACTAGAATACTGCAATCACTGAGCAGCAAATGATATGACATGTGATGTATTTCAGTTATCTTGCAAACCTGGCCTGTTAGTGGGCCCTGAGGACAGGAGTTGATGACCACTGCCCTAACTGCCATGGTGGAGAGATGGGGTTGTACACATGATGGGACGGCGGCAAAAATTATACTAAATGGCCACGCCACAACTGCCTAGCAACCACATGAAATACATGCCGTTGTGGTACAGCGGTGTGGGCTTTTCGGGGTTCAAACCAATGGTTAGGAGCCACCTATCAAGCGCCCTCCAAAAAGCGATCCACTGCAGATCACTTCTAAGAGGGGTGGCAAGGGCTGCTGCAAGTGTGAATGAGCCCCTAAAGTGGAAGGCAAGTCACGTGGAAGCCACTGTGATTGGCTGTCACATGATCATAAAAGCTCCCAATCACAAGTAAGCATTTGGAGCTTAACGATCCCCGCTGGCTATCGTGTTGGGAGGGCGCTCTCAGCACGGCAAGTGGTTTACACAGGGTCGCATGTATGCGCACGGTTAAATCTACTCCCACCCCCATTCTAAGACTTTTCTATCTACCCTGTAAAAGGAAAGATACCTATACTTACCTGTAGCTCTGTTCTGGTCACATGACCGGCTTCAGTATAGCGGAGGGACACCGGATGCCCCATAGTAAGCCTATGGGTGAGGTCATCTCCCAAGCTCTGCAGCCGTTGTCGGCAATCTCCCCTCAACACTGAAACCAGTGCTGGAGAGATCATGGGACCACACCATACCAGAGCGACTTCAGAATAGGCAGGTATACACATCTTAACTTTCATGGGGTAGATAGAATAAACTTAGAATGGGGGTGGGAGTAGATGCAAGTTTAGTTTTGACTTGCCTTCCACTTTAAAGATCTAAAACTCTACAACAACAATCAAAACCTCAAAATATACATTTTCGTTGGCCTTTCCCTTTAAATCATCTTAACCCTCTCACCTTGTGACCTCCATAAAAGGCGATCTCTTCGGAGTTGGCAACCACTCTGGAGTGCATGTACCTCAGCTCTCCTTTCCTCCTGGCCTCCTCCGCCACCAGTTTGCCAAACTTCGGTGAGCATCCCCTCAGCACCTTGGCTGTGATGACCACCACCAGTCCAGCTATGGTGGACGGCCAGCCCGTGTTGGCTCCCTTGGACTTGGCCGTGCTCAGCAGCGTGTAAGTGGTCACTATCACATCCAGCACCGGTTTGGTCAGGTTGGAATACAGATGGGCCACAGAATTGGCAAAGGCCACCACGTCCTCGGTCAGAGACTGGTCGGGGTTTCTCAGCCGCCCGTCCATGTTGCTGACCCTGTAATAAGTCTGGTTTCCAAAGTACAGCTGGTAAGCGTGGGCCACCAGGCGGCTACGGAACGCCAGGCTGAGCTGCCCCTCCAGGTACCTTATGGCGCTGTTGATGAACGTGGCCGGGAGGGCGATGAGCAGCCACTTCAACAGCTGGAACACGAAACTGGCCGGCCTTTTTTTTACAATGCACCGGGTCAACCGGCCGTCCAGCTTGGCCACGTAGACCGAGAGGAACGTCCTTGAGATGAGGGCGGCCGAGTGCAGCACCAGCAGCCCGAACTCCTTGCAGGCCAGCTTTGGGAAGAGAAGACGTAGGAGGCGGGCCAGTCTCTGGAAGAAGATTCGGTTCACCCCGGTCCGCTCGTAGCCCGGCGCGGCGGCCGACGACGCTCCTTGACCGTCGTAGAGTCCATTGGAGCCTTTATGCTTGTGTTGCTGGAGTAACAGGTGCCTCAGGACCGGATAGAGGCGGCGGGCTCCGTAGGTGGCCAGGGCCACGACGGCCACCCGTTTGAGGACGGCGCCGCGGGTCACAGGGGACGGGCATACCTGGATCATGGCTGTAGCTTGATCGATATGGCTCTTCCACCTTCCCCAAGGGATATCTGACTACAGCTTCACTTTGAAAGCAATATAGGGGTCCATCAACATGGCCATGGGGCCCCTAACTGCACTTCAAGGAGAGCCACCTGCACCCATGGGGCCCCTCACCAAATGGAGCACTTGGCTTGTAGTTAACTCAGCCCACAATAGTTTTCTTCTCCCCCTTAGAACTCTCCAGGCACAGCTCAGGTGACCCGTCCCCTGCCGCCTTCCTACTGTCACTTCCCGTCTCTGTCCCCACGACTCGCTGTCACCCTGCTTGGTAACGGTTAGTCGGAGCCGGCGGCTGGCCCCGCCCACCCTGCCGATGACAGCTGGAGGAGGTAACCTGAGAAGGACGGGGACATGGAAAGCAGGAAGAGTTGGGCGGAGCCCCGGCCTCTTCCTAAATAGGCTTTCTGCCAGTCTACATGGTGGCTTTTCAGGCTTCGCGGGGCTCCTCCTACTTCCGGCTCGCTAAAACTTTATTAAAAAAAAAAAAAGTAAAGCTCGGAATAGTCGGAGCAACAGGTGACGTCATGAGTCAGTCAGCAGCCCCTGTATCCTCTGTTTTGGAGGAAAGGAGGGCTGTGCTGAAGAAAAGAACCTGGTTGTCAGGCCGGGCGATCTGTATAGTAAATAAGAATAAAATGGTCCTGTAAAAAAATAGTTTATGAAGAATAAAAAGCACAATAAATCGTTCCTCATAAGGGGAAGAGTTATATATCCAATGTCCTAATCCCCAGGAGCACATAGACACTGTTTGTCATGTGTGCCAGCACCCTACTTTCCCTTTGCCACTCCATTTTTCCTCTTTGGTTGCTAGGATGCTTGCATGGCAACCAATGGCACTGTATGGCCCAGCCGCCTGCGTCCTAGCTACGGTTACACCTCATCCCTTTAAACCCATACACATATTAATTACACATGTTCTGTGGCTGATTAACCACTTCCCGCCTGGCCTATAGCAGATTGACGGCCGGGAAGTGGTTCTGTTATCCTGACTGGGCGTCATATGACATCCAGCAGGACAACATGCCGGCGTGCAGCCAGCGCAACGATCGGTGGTGCTGTGTGGCACTCTGGCACACCGCATCTCCGATCATGGTATGGAGCCTCTGACGGGGGCTCCTTACCACGTGATCAGCTGTGACCAATCACAGCCGATCATCGCATGAACCAGGAAGTGCCGGTAAGCGGCTTTCCTAGGTTCACGCTGACAGGGAGAGCCGATCGGTGGCTCTCCCTGTCAGAGGAGGGGTCTGTCAGCACATTGATTATCAGCACAGCCCCCAACAGATTTGCCCGTCAGCTGCCAGTCTGTGCCCCATCGAGATTGCCAGTCAGTGTCCATAACAGTGCCAATCAGTGCCCCATCAGTAATGCCTGTCAGTAGCTCCTCATCAGTGCTGCCTATCCAGTGCCATCTATCAGTGCCCATCATTACCACCTATCAGTGCCCATCAGTGCGGCCTACCAGTGCCCATCAGTGCTGCCTATCAGTGCCCATTAGTGCTGCCTATCAGTGCCCATTAGTGCTGCCTATCAGTGCCACCTACTAGTGCCCATCAGTGCCGCCTATCAGTGCCACCTTATCAGTGCCACCTCATCAGTGCCCATCAGTGCAGCCACATCAGTGCCCCTCAGTGAAGGAGAAAACAAAATTTTATAACAGAAATAAATAAAAACTAATTTTTCTAATTTTTTGTTGTTGTCATGTAGGTAGATTAACAGCATAACCATTGGTACATCACAGAACATTGTATGGAGAGTACATATGTGCACATACAGGACAAGAAAACTGCAAACACCACTACATGCAGTAAGGACACACAATTGTGGAAACACAAAACACAGGAGATTGAATCCAACCAACTACCAAACAGTTCAGATTCACATAGTACTTATTCTAAAAGGGGCAATCATTATTAAGAGGTCCAGGGGGCCCACACCTTTTCGTATTTCCACTGACAACCTTTATTAATGTATGTAATTCTATACATAGGTAGGGCAGCTCCGATCTGTGCTTTCCAGGAAGAGAGAGATGGGGGGGTGCTAAATAAAAGGTAGTAAATCAGTAATTTGGAATGATGAGAACCATGTTCATCCTCATGAACCCCCAAAAGGGCCAGCTCGGGTAGCATTGGAAGGGACAGTTTCAGTCTAGAATTAATGACCCTGAATACCTTCGTCCAATAGGCCGAAATGACGGGACATTTCCAGAACATATGGAAGAACGTGCCTATGTGTGTTTTACATCTAGGGCACTCAGGGTTTCTGTTTGGAAAAATTTGAAGTTTTTGGGGTGTGTAGTAAACCCTGTGTAAAAATTTTACCTGAATGAGCTTGTCCTTGGAGGAGATAACCAGTTTTGGGCCATACTCGAGACAGTCCTCTCAGCCCTCCCTGTCCAGCGAGGGTATGTCTCTGTGCCATGATTCCCATAACCTCTCTAATTTGGGGGGGTCAGTGCCCAGGAGTGTACAGGGTGGAAAGAGACTTGGCTAGGTCTCCCGGGGCCAGAAGCTCCTCAATGGGGTCAGCCTGGAGGAGAGGCAAGCATGGAAATTGGGCCCTGGCTGCATGTTGTAGTTGTAAGTACCGGAACCCCATCCATCTAGGCAAGTCGTATTTGGCCCTCAGGTCTGTGTAATGTAGCAGGGTTCCCTGGGGCATAATGTGGCCCAAAGTTGTAATGCCATATTTGGCCCATACCTGGGGGTCTGGAATGGTGTGGAGGTGTGGTAGGTTAGGATTCCCCCACAAGGGGTGTGCTTGTGACCACTCATCCGGCCCCTTAAAATGCCGTCGAGCAGCAGTCCACACCCTCCGTGATGCTCTAGTTGGCCCCGGTGTCGTCTCGTATGCCCCGGGTCCCCTGTAGGCAAAGCTGCGGAGCCCAGCCAGTGAGCCCAAGCAGCTAATTTCGTTTTTTTTTAAATAAAAACTGCAGAGGTGATCAAATACCACCAAAAGAAAGCTCTATTTGTAGGAAGAAAATGATAAAAGTTTGGTATGGGTTCAGTGTTGTATGACCGCGCAATTGTCATTCAAAATGTGGCAACGCTGAAAGCTGAAAATTGTCCTGGTCAGGAAGGGGCAAAAGTGCCCGGTATTGAAGCGGTTATAGCGGACCTTCAGTCATTTTTTAAACTTTCCATTGAATAAATCCTCTGCTCTTGTTGTTTTAACTTGATCTTAACTTTAACTGGATAGTGAAACATTTTTTCTGCCAGTAAATACTTTATACATCCCACTTCCTGTTTCTTGTCTGGTCATTAGCCTAGGCTTATGACATCATGCACAGCTCTTGCCCTCTCACTCTTGTGAGAGTTTGCCAGGAATGGAGGGGGGGGGGGGGGGTGAGTCAAATGAGAGCTGCAGAGCTGGAGGTGTGCCTCTGTGTGTCCGTGTAAATCCAGAAAGTGAACAGGCAACAGCTTCAGCTGCCCACAGTTAAAATGGATGCAGCCAGACTCAGTGGAGAGAGATTTCTGCCGCATATTTGGCAAGTACAGAATCACAGTATATATAAAATAATATGCAAAGTAGTTTATTGGGAAGCTTCAGAATGGCAAAGATGTTTTTATTACAAATTATGTAAGCAGACCACAGTTCCTCTTTAAGGTGGTAATTGAACTCACTTGGTGCCTTATCTACATTCAATTAGCCACAGAACCTGTGTAATTCATATGTGTCAGGGCTTAAATGGATAAGGTGGCAAGCATAGCTAGGATGCAGGCGGCTGGGCCAAACAGTGTCCTTGGTTATAGAACAGGTACATAGCTCCCAACTGTCCCTGATTTCAAGGGACTCTCCCTGATTCAGAACTAAGTCCCTCTATCCCTCTTTTCTCCTCATTTGCCCCTCATTTTGGTCTGATCTATAGACCCCTTTCACACTGGGGGGTGCTTTTTAGCACTAAAATTAGCTCCCGAGTGCTTTCACTTGCGGGATGGGAAAAAAAGTCCTGCAAGCAGCATCTTTGGGGCGGTGTAGGAGCGGTTTTTATAGTGGAAGTAGGCATTTGTAACCATTGCAAACAATGATGCTTTGCAGCAAGGACTGCTGGGAGGCAGGTGGCCTGGTCCATACACCATCATTGGTTGTTGTGGTGCAGCTGCGTTGCGGGTCATTGGTTGCTATGGTGCAGGTGGCTGGGCCGTACAGAACCATTGGTTTTTATGGTGCAAGTAGGCGTTTGTAACCTTAACAAACAATAATGCTAGGCAGCATGGGTTACTAGGACACAGGTGGCCTGGACCGTACAGCATCGTATGTTGTTATGGTGCAGGCAGGCTACATGCCATTGGTTGCTAGGGTGTAGGATGCATACAGAGCCATAGGTGTTTTATGGTGCAAGTAGGTGTTTGTAACCATAACAAGCAATGATGCCTCACAGCATGGACTGCTGGTACACAGGTGGTCTGGTCTGTACACCATCATTGGTTGTTATGGTGTAGACGAGTTGTGGGTCATTGGTTGCTAGGGTGCAGGTGGCTGGGCTGTACAGAGCCATTGTTGTTTATGGTACAAGCAGGCGTTTGTAACCATAACAAACAATGATGCTTTTGCGGGTTTTTTATGGTCCAGGACACAGGTGACCTGGACCATACAGCATCGTTGGTTGTTATGATGTAGGGGGGCTACACATCATTGGTTGCTAGGACGTATGTGGCTGGGCCATACAGCACCATTGGTTGTTATGGTACAGGTGGGTGTCTGTAACCATAACAACCAATGATGCTTTGTTGCATGGATTGCTAGGAAACAGGTGGCTGGGCCTTACAGCATCAGTGGTTGTTATGGTGCAGGCAGGCTTTGCGATATTGGTTGCTATGACACAGACATCTGGGCCGCACAGCATCACTGGTTGTTATAGTGCAGGCAGGCACCTGCACCATAATAACCAATGACGCTGTGTGGAAGTGCAGCATTGGTTGATGGGACACAGGCTGCTGGGCTATACAGCTTCATTGGTTGGTATGGTGCAGGCACCAAAACAACCAATGATGCTGTTAGGCCCAGCAATCAGCGTCCTACCAACCAATTTAGTAGCCTTGCCTGGTGTATACCGGGCAACGATACTAGGCTGCAGTGAAGACACAGTGTCTGCTATGGACACTCCAGCCTCAGTGTCCTCCCCCAATGCGTGCCGTCTGAGGGGGTTGCCTCAATTTACCCCTGCTAATCCCAAAAGCAATAAAATATCTGTAAACTTAACCACTAAAATCTCCCATGCACTTCACCATGTTATAGCGGACCTGGAGCAAAATTGTAAGGTCAGCTTACACTGTCTAGGCCCATCGACCATCAGCTTGGTGCCAGATACCATGCCTAGGCCCCTTCACCATCAGCTTGGTGCCAGATACCATGTCTAGGCCCCTCACCATCAGCTTGGTGCCAGATACCACAATATACCTTCAGAGGTCTAGTGGCATCCATGCCTCAGCAAGTTATGGTGGGTGGTGATGGCTGATCGGTGTATATACCAAGTGTTACTCTACATTGTGTTTCAGCTTGCTTTACCGTAATCGTGAATTTTAAAGCTGGAATGCCAAGTTTGCCAATTTTTACAATTTCGGTGGGGAAAATAATTATTTGATCCCCTGCAGATTTTGTAAGAAATGAAGGGTCTATCCTTTTTATCATAGGTGTATTTTATATGATAGAGACACTGAAGATGGGTCATGGATGGGTCTTCCAGCATGACAATGACCCAAAAACATACTGCCAAGGCAACAAAGGAAGTGGCTGAAGAAGAACCACATTAAGGTCATAGAGTGGCCTAGACAGTCTCCATACCTTAATCCTATAGAAAATGTATGGAGGGAGCTGAAACTTCGAGTTGCCAAGAGACAGCCAAGAAACCTTAAGGATTTAGAGAAGATCTGTAAAGAAGAGTGGACCAAAATCCCTCCTGAGATGTGTGCAAACCTGGTCACCAACTACAAGAAATGTCCTACCTCTGTGCTTGCCAACAAGGGTTTCTCCACCAAGTACTAAGTCATGTTTTGCTTGGGGATCAAATACTTATTTTACTCACTGAACTGCAACTCCATTTATAACATTTGTATCATGTGTTTTTTCTGGATTTTTGGTTGATATTCTGTCTCTATCATATAAAAAAACCTATGAAAAAAATGATGGACCCTTCATTTCTTTGTAAATGGGAAAACTTACAGAATCTGTAAGGGATCATATAATTATTTTCCCCACTGTACATTGCATTGGTCTAGGTTGGACCAACGTAAGTATTCATGTGCCATACCCGTGAGCAGTGCCGGGACAAGGTCATCTAGAGCCCGGGGCGAACATACCAAACTGCATGCTACCCCCCCCCCCCTAGATGTATGAGCATGATGTGTCAGCATATATTCCCCCCATAAAATTAAAGTGATTCTAAGGGTTCATTTTTTTTTTAAAACAACAAACATATCATACTTACCTCCACTGTGCAGCACATTTTGCACAGAGTGGCCCCCAACAATGGCGTCACTAGGGGGGGGGGGGCAGAGGAGGCCCTGACCCCCCCCCTCAACATTATACTGTGCCCCACCATGTGCCCCCCATATTTAAAAAAAATATATTTTTTTTTTAACAAAAAGGTAATGTCTAAGAACTCCTGCAGGTGATTCCTCCCCCCTCCCTCTGCTCGCTGACACTGCATAATGCGAGCGCTCACACAACCACGGCCGCCCGATCTGCTCCTTCCCCTGCATCCTCATTGGCAGGGAGAAGAGCAAGTTGCAGGAAGGACTCCACCAGGACTCTCAGTTACTGAAAAAACAGACTGATTTCTCCCATCCTTAGGACAGGAGAACCAGCCTGTAAATTCCAAGAGATGCCAGACCAGAGCAGTCAATAGCAGGGGGCAGGACAGCAAGAGGAGGCTGGGGAACCCCACAGTGGCAGAACACTAGGGCCCGGAGGCAAGACAACCTTTGCAACCCTGATAGTTCTCCCACTGCTTTGGACCCTTATATTTTCTTGGTATGCTGGTGACATATATCTCTTGTTTTCTGCCACCCTGGGGGGGCCCCAATACAGTAGGAAGGAAGCTCACTGCAGAACATGTGAAAGGGCCGTTGTGGGATCGTAGTATATAAAATTGCATTTTATAGTTGCCCCCCTACTTTTGTCCCTGTCCCCCCATGTGCCCCCCCCTAAATATGAAAGCTGGCCCCCAACCTGCTCTTCTGGGGTCCCTCGGTGGCTCTCGCGGCTCCTCCCCACATCAAATAACCCCCCAGGAGAAGCGCTCTCCCGGGGGGTTACCTTGTGGGCACGCTCCTGAGTACAGCATTTGCATCCATAGCCGCCAAATGTATGACTCGGCCCCGCCCCCTGCGTACGTGTCACTGGATTTGATTGACAGCAGTGGGAGCCAATGGCTGCGCTGCTATCAATCTATCCAATCAAGAGCCAAGAACCTCAGGCAGGGAGACAGCGCATCCCCGATGGGTCAAGTTCCAGGGTTCAGGTGAATAAAATGGGGGGGCTGGGGGGGCCGGTCATAGGTGTTTTTTCACCTTACTGCATAGGATGCAGTAACGTGAAAAACACGAAGGTTTACAACCCCTTTAAGCACTGATCTGCAAACTTACCCCCCTAAGCATAAATATAAATTCCCCTCCTCCCAGTACAAATCCGGCCCCCCTCTGAAATCCTCATTCCCAGCACAAATCTTTGCCCCCCCATCCCCCAAATTCCCCCCCAACACAAATGCCCCCCTTCCCCCCCAAAAAAAACAAATTACCCATCCTAGTACAAATCTTCTACCCCTCAAATTAAATTTTCTTTCTTAGCACAAATACTAAGCACAAATCCCCCCCATAAAAAAATGCCAGCCCTACCATATCTCCCAATCCCCCCTACCACAAATCCTCTTCTCCCATCACCTATCCCCACACAAATCACCCTAAATCACAACTCCCAGCACTTCCGCTCAAATTTCTCCTCCTAGAACAATTCTTACCCCCTGCCAGCCCCCAAATTCCCCCTTCCAACACAAATCCCCTTCCCCAATTTCCTTGCAGCCCCCCTCTCCTCATCTCACATGATGCCACAGTGCCCAGGGGGCAGCCGTCCCTCCTGCCCACCCCTTGTCCCGGCCCTGCCGGGGAGATCCCATAGAAATAAGAAATTTCTGTTGCAGGGGATGCCCAATATTGACTTGTCTCTTAGTGCTGACATCTGGGAAGATCAGTGAGCCAATCACACAAGAGCAGGAAATTACATTTGGGGGGGGGGGGGGTTCTGTATTCCATCTGTGTACAGCACACCTCCAGGTTGCCATATTGTGTTTTGGAGAAAGTTACAGCTCTGCAGATTAATATGGAAAGGTCATAACATTTAACGAAAATATGACTTGTGAAGCAATTGGGCTAAATTATTATTTTTTATTTGCTATTTTTCTCCCATGAAAGTGGAGTTACCCTTTAACTTGGCATCTCAAGCAGAATCACATTATGGAAACCTCTATGTACTAGTCAGTGACAGTATCATATTTTATTCCTTTGGTACCTGCGCTTGTCATATATAAGAGCGCCATCTGGTGGTTGAATGGAATTCTGAGTTATGAGAGTCTGAAGATAAAGTCTCAGCGGTCAGAAGACCAAACAGCCTGTGACCTGCTAATAATATCCCCTGATGTGTGATATAAGATAGATTATAGGAAAACATAAGTATCAGGGACAATGTCAGGGACCACCAGTGCTGAATGTCAGGGACCACCAGAGCCAAATGTCAGGGACCACCAGTGCTGAATGTCAGGGACCACCAGTGCTGAATGTCAGGGACCACCAGTGCTGAATGTCAGGGACCACCAGTGCCGAATATCAGGGACCACCGGAGCCAAATGTCAGGGACTACTAGAGCCAAATATCAGGGACCACCAGAGTTGAATGTCATGGACCACCAGAGCCAAATGTCAGGGACCACCAGAGTTGAATGTCAGGGACCACTAATGCCGAATATCAGGGACCACCGGAGCCAAATGTCAGGGACCACTAGAGCCAAATGTCAGGGACCACCAGAGCCAAATGTCAGGGACCACCAGAGTTGAATGTCAGGGACCACCAGTGCCGAATATCAGGGACCACCAGAGTTGAATGTCAGGGACCACTAGAGCCAAATGTCAGGGACCACCAGAGTTGAATGTCAGGGACCACCAGTGCCGAATATCAGGGACCACCAGAGTTGAATGTCAGGGACCACCAGAGCCGAATGTCAGGGACCACCAGTGCCGAATATCAGGGACCACCAGAGTTGAATGTCAGGGACTACCGGAGCCAAATGTCAGGGACCACTAGAGCCAAATGTCAGGGACCACCAGAGCCAAATGTCAGGGACCACCAGAGTTGAATGTCAGGGACCACTAATGCCGAATATCAGGGACCACCGGAGCCAAATGTCAGGGACCACTAGAGCCAAATGTCAGGGACCACTAGAGCCAAATGTCAGGGACCACCAGAGCTGAATGTCAGGGACCACCAGTGCCGAATATCAGGGACCACCGGAGCCAAATGTCAGGGACCACTAGAGCCAAATGTCAGGGACCACAAGTGCTGAATGTCAGGGACCACCAGAGCCGAATGTCAGGGACCACCAGAGCCAAATGTCAGGGACCACCAGAGTTGAATGTCAGGGACCACTAATGCCGAATATCAGGGACCACCGGAGCCAAATGTCAGGGACCACTAGAGCCAAATGTCAGGGACCACTAGAGCCAAATGTCAGGGACCACCAGAGCTGAATGTCAGGGACCACCAGTGCCGAATATCAGAGACCTCCGGAGCCAAATGTCAGGGACCACTAGAGCCAAATGTCAGGGACCACAAGTGCTGAATGTCAGGGACCACCAGAGCCGAATGTCAGGGACCACCAGTGCCGAATATCAGGGACCACCGGAGCCAAATGTCAGGGACCACAAGTGCTGATGTCAGGGACCACCAGAGCTGAATGTCAGGGACCACCAGAGCCAAATGTCAGGGACCACCAGAGTTGAATGTCAGGGACCACCAGTGCCGAATATCAGGGACCACCAGAGTTGAATGTCAGGGACCACCAGAGCCGAATGTCAGGGACCACCAGTGCCGAATATCAGGGACCACCAGAGTTGAATGTCAGGGACTACCGGAGCCAAATGTCAGGGACCACTAGAGCCAAATGTCAGGGACCACCAGAGCCAAATGTCAGGGACCACCAGAGTTGAATGTCAGGGACCACTAATGCCGAATATCAGGGACCACCGGAGCCAAATGTCAGGGACCACTAGAGCCAAATGTCAGGGACCACCAGAGCCAAATGTCAGGGACCACCAGAGTTGAATGTCAGGGACCACCAGTGCCGAATATCAGGGACCACCAGAGTTGAATGTCAGGGACCACCAGAGCCGAATGTCAGGGACCACCAGTGCCGAATATCAGGGACCACCAGAGTTGAATGTCAGGGACTACCGGAGCCAAATGTCAGGGACCACTAGAGCCAAATGTCAGGGACCACCAGAGCCAAATGTCAGGGACCACCAGAGTTGAATGTCAGGGACCACTAATGCCGAATATCAGGGACCACCGGAGCCAAATGTCAGGGACCACTAGAGCCAAATGTCAGGGACCACCAGAGCTGAATGTCAGGGACCACCAGTGCCGAATATCAGGGACCACCGGAGCCAAATGTCAGGGACCACTAGAGCCAAATGTCAGGGACCACAAGTGCTGAATGTCAGGGACCACCAGAGCCGAATGTCAGGGACCACCAGTGCCGAATATCAGGGACCACCGGAGCCAAATGTCAGGGACCACCAGAGCTTAATGTCAGGGACCACAAGTGCTGAATGTCAGGGACCACCAGTGCCGAATGTCAGGGACCACCAGAGACAAATGTCAGGGACCACCAGAGCCGAATGTCAGGGACCACCAGAGCTGAATGTCAGGGACCACCAGAGCCGAATGTCAGGGACCACAAGTGCTGAATGTCAGGGACTACCGGAGCCGAATGTCAGGTACCGAAGGAGCTGAATGTCAGGGACTACCAGAGTTGAATGTCCGGGACCACCAGAGCCGTATGTCAGGGACCACAAGTGCTGAATGTCAGGGACCATCAGAGCCGAATGTCAGGGACCACCAGAGCCAAATGTCAAGGACCACCAGAGCCATATGTCAGGGACCACAAGTGCTGAATGTCAAGGAAAATCAGAGCCGAATGTCAGGGACCACCAGAGCCATATGTCAGGGACCACCAGTGCCGAATGTCAGGGACAACCAGAGCCGAATGTCAGGGACCCCCAGAGCCGAATGTCAGGTACCGAAGGAGCTGAATGTCAGGGACTAACAGATTTGAATGTCCGGGACCACCAGAGCCGTATGTCAGGGACCACTAGAGTTGAATGTCAGGGACCACCAGAGACGAATGTCAGGGACCACTAGAGTTGAATGTCAGGGACCACCAGAGACGAATGTCAGGGACCACAAGTGCTAAATGTCAGGGACCACCAGTGCCTAATGTCAGGGACCACCAGTGCCTAATGTCAGGGACCACCAGAGCTGAATGTCAAGGACCAAAAATAAAAACCTTTAGATATCCTTTAAGCATTTCTCTACAATTTCCAAACTGATTATATTCTGCTGGAGTGAAAAATCGAATATGTTATTATTTATGGTATTTAGGTGTGAACATCCACTACAGACCAATGTTAATTTTGACGTCAATCTTCAATTTAGTTTTAGTCGTATTTTAGTCATCTCAATTGTTTTAGTTTTAGTCAACTAAAATATTAATAATTTACTTGACAAAATAAACACAGCAAAAGAGTCACAACTTCACCTATAGAAGATACAGGGTGCCGAAGTTCATCGCCATTTCACGGGCGCATGCCATATTAAAGCGTGGCATGTTGGGTATCTATTTACTCAGCGCAACCTCATCTTTTATATTTTACCAAAACATTGGCTATTATATTTTGCGTTTATGTGCCCCAAAATTCACTTTAGTATATTTTGTACTGGGAATTTTGCGTTTCCTAAACTGTTACGCTAATATCGTACGACATAGAAAATGGAAACTAGCGCAATTTTATTCTGTAGGGTGTCCGATTGGGTAGTAGAGTTGGCTCTAGCAGTGACAGCACACCTCTCAACTTTCTGAGATGGAAATGAGGGACACCTTTCAGCAAAAGTATGCAGGCATAGGACACACCCCTTGCCACGCCCCCTTAAAGGAAAATTGTACAAAAAAAAAAAAGACATCCCCCAACTCCCGCCGCCCTCCGGTGCTTCTACTGATTCACCACTTCCATCGGTGAGTCGGAGACAGGACAGACAGCCCCGGATGTTTACCATAGAGATTTCCGGTAGACCAGATGGAGTCTCTATGACCGTTCGGAGGCCGGGCGCGATGTTATGACGTCAGTCACGCCCGGCCTCAGCATTCAAACAAATGGTGTTGCCTCGGCCGGGAAGCCGAGATCGTTTTTTTTTTATTTATTTTTTATTCCAGGCTTCCCAGCCTAGAGGTGAGATGTGGGGTCTTATTGACCCTCATATCTCACTGTAAAGAGGACCTGTCATGCCCTATTCCTATTACAAGGAATAAAAGTGATCAAAAATTTTTTTTTTTTTTTAAAAAGTGTGAAACTAAAAAAAAAAAAAAAGTAAAATTAACAATAAAAAAATTTTTTTTTAAGCGCCCCTGTCCCCGTGTACGAGTGCACAGAAACACATACGTAAGTCCCGCCCACATATGAAAACGGTGTTCAAACCACACATGTGAGGTATAGCCACGAAAGTTAGAGTGAGAGCAATAATTCTAGCCCTAGACCTCCTCTGTAACTTAAAACATGTAACCTTTAAAATTGTTTTAAAGCGTCGCCTATGGGGATTTGGTGCCATTCCACGAGCGTGTGCAATTATTAAGTGTGACATGTTAGGCTGCGCAAATACCGTGCAAGATAAATTGTTGTAACAACCGCCATTGTATTCTCTAGGGTCTTTGCTAAAAAGAAAACTTATATAATGTTCTTCTAGCAAAAAAAATATGATTTTTACATGTAGGAGAGAAATGTCAGAATTGGCCTGGGTGGCAGGGGGTTAAATAGAGGATATGAGTCAGTATATGGAGGGTAGAAGGGCAAAGTCTGCAGCAGATGGTGAAATACCTGGGCAATGCCATCATAAATAGTGTAAAGATTGTGTCACATACAGCTATAAAGCCAGCTCAGTTTACATTTGTCACACACTGTCACATCCCCACTGATCAGTCTGGGTCTGCTTTGTGACCACGTGGGCTTAGTACATTCAGCGCTGTCCGCGGGGCAATAAAGTTTATTCAACCTGCGATTCACGCCTCGGTTTGGCCGGTGCCAGCGGACCGGAAGCCGGAAGTGGAAGGGAGTGAGTAATCAGAGTCCAGTGTGCAGTGACAGATCTTGTGGATTGGCGGCAGGTGACTATGATGGGCTCTCTGTGGCTTTCCACGTTGTTTGTTGCCTTGTCTTTGTGCTTGCCGTATACAGCAGGTTTAGGGTTTCTGTGTCTTTGGACTACAAGTCCCAGCATGCTCTGACAGCCAAGGGCTATGGCAAGAGTTGTGTTGAACAGGAATGTAAAACATTTCAGCTTAGTTCTCTTTTTTTTCCCCCCTCTGTTGATCCTGCCAGAACTGTAGTATCTTTGTCAATTTCTGGGAGCTGAGCCGGGGGCGGGGGCGCTGCTGGGATTATAAAAGACCCCTGGGGCACCTCGAGGACAGTAATAATGGGGTATGTGTCGCTTCGCGGTGGGTGTGGCCTGAATTGTGGCGACGGTGGGAGGGGTTTAAAAGGCCAGTATTAAATAAAGCCCAGGCCTCCTTGTACCCGTTAAATAGGCTTTGATTGCGGTGTCACAAGCAAGGAGGAGTCTAAAAGACAGGCATAAACTTCAGCACAATGGTTTTTAGAAAATGATCCTCTGCTATTGCATATGGTTTTCAGCTGACCGCGAAAAAGAACTTTATTAAACTAGCCAGCAACTGCTAAGACAATAAACTGTTTGTTCATTGAACACCATGACAAAAAACCATAGGGTGTGTCGGGGGTCAGGGTGCGCCTCAGGCAGGGCGTGTGGGGGGTCGGGGGCGCCTAAGGTGCGGTGTGTCGGGGTCAGGGGGCGCCTAACGTGTGTTGAGTTTAGGATTACATATTGCATAAAGTAATGAGGTCAGTAGTATGTAATACACTGTGTGTGTGTGCAGGGGTCAGGGGTCTAAAACAAAGTACAGGAGTCAGTTGTGTAGCACACAGAATGTAGGGGTCAGGAGAATTTAAATTCCACCCACAAATACTTTCCCTTTTTCATCAAAAATTCTCATGCAAAGCTAAGTAATTAATGCACAGGGTACCTAAGATGAGGAGCATGTCCCCGCGCAGGGTCCCGGGGATGAGGAGCATGTCCCCGCGCAGGGTCCCGGGGATGAGGAGCATGTCCCCGCGCAGGGTCCCGGGGATGAGGAGCATGTCCCCGCGCAGGATCCCGGGGATGAGGAGCATGTCCCCGCGCAGGGTCCCGGGGATGAGGAGCATGTCCCCGCGCAGGGTCCCGGGGATGAGGAGCTTGTCCCCGCGCAGGGTCCCGGGGATGAGGAGCTTGTCCCCGCGCAGGGTCCCGGGGATGAGGAGCTTGTCCCCGCGCAGGGTCCCGGGGATGAGGAGCTTGTCCCCGCGCAGGGTCCCGGGGATGAGGAGCTTGTCCCCGCGCAGGGTCCCGGGGATGAGGAGCTTGTCCCCGCGCAGGGTCCCGGGGATGAGGAGCTTGTCCCCGCGCAGGGTCCCGGGGATGAGGAGCTTGTCCCCGCGCAGGGTCCCGGGGATGAGGAGCTTGTCCCCGCGCAGGGTCCCGGGGATGAGGAGCTTGTCCCCGCGCAGGGTCCCGGGGATGAGGAGCTTGTCCCCGCGCAGGGTCCCGGGGATGAGGAGCATGTCCCCGCGCAGGGTCCTGGGGATGAGGAGCATGTCCCCGCGCAGGGTCCCGGGGATGAGGAGCATGTCCCCGCGCAGGGTCCCGGGGATGAGGAGCATGTCCCCGCGCAGGGTCCCGGGGATGAGGAGCATGTCCCCGCGCAGGGTCCCGGGGATGAGGAGCATGTCCCCGCGCAGGGTCCCGGGGATGAGGAGCATGTCCCCGCGCAGGGTCCCGGGGATGAGGAGCATGTCCCCGCGCAGGGTCCCGGGGATGAGGAGCATGTCCCCGCGCAGGGTCCCGGGGATGAGGAGCATGTCCCCGCGCAGGGTCCCGGGGATGAGGCGCATGTCCCCGCGCAGGGTCCCGGGGATGAGGCGCATGTCCCCGCGCAGGGTCCCGGGGATGAGGCGCATGTCCCCGCGCAGGGTCCCGGGGATGAGGAGCATGTCCCCGCGCAGGGTCCCGGGGATGAGGAGCATGTCCCCGCGCAGGGTCCCGGGGATGAGGAGCATGTCCCCGCGCAGGGTCCCGGGGATGAGGAGCATGTCCCCGCGCAGGGTCCCGGGGATGAGGAGCATGTCCCCGCGCAGGGTCCCGGGGATGAGGAGCATGTC
This sequence comes from Aquarana catesbeiana, assembly GCF_042186555.1. Classification (NCBI taxonomy): domain Eukaryota; kingdom Metazoa; phylum Chordata; class Amphibia; order Anura; family Ranidae; genus Aquarana; species Aquarana catesbeiana. The sequence goes on along the minus strand of NC_133332.1, from coordinate 251,296,970 downwards.
CCCGCGCAGGGTCCCGGGGATGAGGAGCATGTCCCCGCGCAGGGTCCCGGGCATCAGGAGTATAAAATGCACAATGTGCAAAGGGTCAGGAATACATAACGCATGGAATGCAAGAGTAATAAAGACACAGGGTACAGGGGTCAGGAGTATGTAACAAAGTAAGTGCAGGATTCAGGGGTATGTAACACACAGAGTGCTGGGCCAGTGCTAGGTAACACATGGGGTGCTGGGATCAGGAGTACATAACATAGTGCTGCAGTCACTGCCGAGTTTACGAGTACACAATGTGTAGAGCTCAGCAATAAACTGAATGCTTAACCCCCCCCCCCCCACCACCACCACCACCACAAGGGCCAATTCCATCTGCAAGCCAAAGGGGAGGGGATTCAAGCTGATAATGAGTAGTTTTTGGGGAAGAGACCTGTAGGTTCCTCTTCTGCTCATTTCTTCCCTTACATTTTAACGCAGGCTGCGGTTTCATAAGCTGCGCTGGCTGCCAGACATACCCATTGACATTAATAAGGGGGGCGCACTACAACCACAAGCCATACGCTCCTATTGCTGACAGCTGAGTGCAGTTCCAGTCCTGTGGATCTCGGCTGCTGCAATAAGTGAATGTTGATTAGTAATCTTCTGACTCACCCCCCACCCACGTGTCATGTGGATAGACTTACATTGCCACAACTAGTTTTTAATCCCGCTTTCCTAAAAAAAGAACAGCACACCTTAAAAGTTTACCTAAAGCCAAAAGTTTTTTTTTTTTTTTTTTCAATATGGCAGGAAACCTGTAAATCTTTTTTCCATCTTTGCTTGGGGGAAAAAAAAAAAACCTTTTTGCTTTGGAGTATAAATGACTTTTATGTTCTAGTACTGGAAACTATTTGCATACATTTCTATTATCAGTGCTAAGATTAATGTCAGATAAATCTTCTTCTCTGGGATCAGGCTGATTTATTTTTTTTGCATTAGAGATGTGCAATGTCTCTTCTGCAGTAAGGTACACCTACCTGCATGTAAACAGGTTCTCTTTAATGAGACATCTGAGATCTAATAGACTGATGTCTCACCTGACCCCCCCCCCCCCCCCCCATTGAAGCTAAAAGGATTGGGAAATGCTGCCGAAAGAGAGAAAGCAACATTGTGTGATGACAGAGCGGGGATCTCATTTGCAAGACAAATCTACCTCGCCTTGTATGTCCCCCTCCTCTGCTTCGCTTAGTCTTTTTGCATGTCAGTGCTGTAGAATAACAATGGCCATTGTGGATGTTGTATTTGACGGCTCAGTAGCTGCTGCCCATCTGTTTCACCTTTTTTTTTTTTCGATTGTCTGTTGCAGGTTCTAATCGGAGGAAAATGAGTCTTCAGTGGACGGCTGTAGCGACCTTCCTCTATGCAGAGGTGTTCCTGGTCCTTCTTCTCTGCGTTCCCTTCATATCCCCCACAAGGTACCCCATTTCCTCTGTGGGGTTCATAAATCAAAACTGGAGCAGACAGAATCTGGAACAGCTGTGCATGCTGACCAATCAACTTCTAAGATCTTGTTTGTTAACCTCTTCACACCGGCCGTACGCATATATGTTGCCTCTCGGCGGGTAGGCCTTACAGCATTTATTAACCCCAAAAAACAAACAGATCCTGTTCCCTTAAAGCGGCGTTCCACCCCAGAAATGGAACTTCTGCTGATCTGGGTCCTCCCCCAGTCACGTTTGGGGGAGCAGATACCTGTCTAATCCAATATTTGCTCCCATTTCCGGCGGAAGCTCCCTGCAGTATCCGTGGTGATCTACACCATGTCTGGCCCCTCCTCCATTCCCCCCTGCCGTTTTCTGGGAGACACACAGGTCCCAGACGACAGCAGGGACTAGTCAGAACGTTTTGCACAATTCGCGCATGCGCAGTAGGGAAACAGACTGTGAAGCCGCAAGGCTGTGTCATTTGGCCCTCTGTATACCCTAAAAAAACTGGCTGATCTTGCCTGGCCATACTCTCCCCTCTGCAAACTGACCATGATTATCATGGCTGCTGAGCCCTGACATTGTGGTCAGTTTGCGTGATTCCGTCATCCACAGCCTGCTCTCTGCAGCTCTCCCGTGCCTGTGTCTACTCTGTCCTCCTCCCCTCCCTGCTTGTACCACCCCGCTCCCCCTGCTGCTCTCATATCTTCTAATGAATTGTCTTATCCCCTCTAACATTATAACACGTGTCCCTGTGTAATGTAAAAAATCTGCCGATCTGTACCTGTAGAAACACGCCTCCTGGCGCTCAGCTGATTGTTGGTGCTCCTCTCTCTCCCCCTCCTCCCCGGCTGACGTCAGCAAGAGGGCTCTGCCCCGCCCACTGTATCTGTGAGCCGAAGAGAGGAGAGTAATCGGCTAAGTGAGCGGAGCTTATATCAGTACAGATTGGCGGATTTTTTACATGGCACAGGGACACGTGTTAAAATGGTACAGAGGGTATAAGACAATTTTATTAGAAGTGGATTAACAACCACTTTAATGCTGAGCCGCCGCATATATGCCGTCCTGTGTAAACAACTTACCGTGCTGAGAGTGCGCTCCCAGCATGGTAGCCAGAGGGGATCGGTGAGCTCCCGATGCCTACTTGCGATCGGGAGCTTTCCGATCATGTGACCGCTGTTCAGCCAATCACAGCAATCACATGACCCGAATGCCCACCTCCCGGCTTTTAGAACTCTTAACCAGTACAGAGCTTCCCATTGGGGGCAAAGCACGGCTCTCACATGGATGTACACGAGGCCTTATTAATTACAGGTGTGTATGTGTATAGCACCAACAATTTACATACTGTGCATTCACATCAGTCCCTTACCTGAAGGAGCTTACAATCTGAGGTCCCAGCCAAGGATAAAACCAAGCTTAACTTACCCACCAGCCCGCAATCTAAGGTCTCTAATACACATACTAGGGACAATTTAGACAGAAGCCAATTAACCTACCAGCATGTCTTTGGGGTGTGGCAGGAAACCCATACAAACTTGCAGCTAGGGTCCTGACAGGGATTTTTAACCAGGTACACCAGCACTGCAGAAGCAGAAGTGCTAACCATTAAGCAGGGGTGCTGGCCACTTGTGACTGTCCTGAGGCTAGGCTTGCTAAACAAGAGAAATGGCTTTGATCACGCAAGCACAGGGAAAATGTGTAAACTCCTTGTAGGCGGTGTCCTGGCCGGGTTTTAAACTGGGTGACCCCAGTGCTGCCATGGCAGAGGTACTAAGCCACTGTGGTAGCCATTTCTGACAAGGCCTTATTGTGCTAAACAAGAAAAATAGCCTTTTCCACTTTAGGCCACTTTCACACGGAGTGGACTCCGCCTGTGATCTGCTTGCCCAGCAGGGGATCTATCCACTGATCTCCCACTGAGCAGGCGGAGGACTGGTCCACTCCACTCCGCTTATGCAGAGCAGACACGGACACAGCCTACTCTGCTCTATGGGCGGTCGGATGTAAATGGAACAGCTGTCTGTTTACACACAACTTCCATCTGATCTGATCCTGCCAGACATAAGGGAATGGATCCCCAGTTGTTTGATTTTGCCAGACCAGATCGGAGGTAACCGGGTGTAAACAGGACACAAGTCCCTTCATCTGGCTACACATAGAGGAAAATATAAGGTCCAGTCGGGCAAGTCTAAAAAAAAAAAAAAAAACGGACAGGCGGACCCCGACCGAACCACCAGTGAGAAAGGCGCCTAAGAGTGTATGAGAGAGAATTTGCAGCACCTGTGGCTGTCTGAATACCCTAACAGTACCTACATCTGTTACTGGAATGTTATTATGTTACTGCAGGGATTTGGACCTAAGGCACTGTTTACATCTAGGCGTCCCGGATCGCGGGCTGAATCACCGCAATCCGGGACACCTAGATGACCCCAAATCGCGGGAAGCCCGTGTGATCCCCGTCACTTCCAATGGTACCCCAAATGTGTTGCGATTGTCGCCTGACTAATTTGCGGTAAAATCGCGCGCACAGAATCGCCTGACGCCCAAAAAAGTACAAGAACTTCTTTTGGGCGACTGGCGTCCCTGCGATTCTGTTTTTGCCATTTGTCGGGGCGATAATCGCGGCAAAATCGCGCCGCGATCAGGGTGCCATTGGAAGAGACAAGGAATCACACGGGCATCTCGCGATTTTTGCTGTGCTATCGGGATCGCGGGCAGAATCGCCACGGGATGCCTAGATGTGAACAAAGCCTAAAAGTACAGGGTGAATGCTTGAGAGTTATTGCGACATTTTTCAAATTTTTCCAGTGGGCATCCAGCCACCCTTTGACATCCAGAGATTCTTTCAATCCCCTCAATTTCACCATTTTATTTTTTGTGTGTAAAAGGTTTCCCGACACCAGATTGCATTGTGATCAGTGGGGCCCCTCCATGTGACGGTTGTGCAAGCCGCAGCACATTTCCTCATTCTGAGTTACTTGCTTGTTGTGTCCGGCTGAGGTCTTTAATAATCAGAAGTGGGGGAGGCTTCTTGGCAGGAGTGTAATGTGATTATATAGTTCAGCCAGTCAAGCGAAACCGTATTAACATTGTAGTCTGAAAGTCACACTCTGTTTTCCTGCAGAGAAGGGGAAGTTATATTTGGATTTCAGTTCTTGCTTACCCAGGGATTATACAGGAAGGCGGATCAGAAACTTACAGCAGTTATAAAAGACAAATGATAAAAGTAAAAACCATTGAGCTGCAGTATTCTGGTAGTAGAATAGCAAACGCTCCCATCACCCAGGTTTTGTCTGCTCAGAGCTTATACATAGGGGTCTGGTTATGGAAAAGCCCCCCATTCTGCCGTTCGCTGGTGTTTCTCGGGCTTATCTTTTTTTATCGGCGCGCCTGGGAAACGATTCGGCGGTGCGGCTGGCTGGTCAGAGGCGAACAGAGACCAGATCATCTCTGATCGCCTCTATGGCCTTGGAGGATCGGAGAGGCGAACGGAGACCAGATCATCGCTGATCGCCTCTATGGCCTTGGAGGATCGGAGAGGCGAACGGAGACCAGATCATCGCTGATCGCCTCTATGGCCTTGGAGGACCGGAGAGGCGAACGGAGACCAGATCATCGCTGATCGCCTCTATGGCCTTGGAGGACCGGAGAGGCGAACGGAGACCAGATCATCTCTGATCGCCTCTATGGCCTTGGAGGACCGGAGAGGCGAACGGAGACCAGATCATCTCTGATCGCCTCTATGGCCTTGGAGGACCGGAGAGGCGAACGGAAACCAGATCATCTCTGATCGCCTCTATGGCCTTGGAGGACCGGAGAGGCGAACGGAGACCAGATCATCTCTGATCGCCTCTATGGCCTTGGAGGACCGGAGAGGCGAACGGAGACCAGATCATCTCTGATCGCCTCTATGGCCTTGGAGGACCGGAGAGGCGAACGGAGACCAGATCATCTCTGATCGCCTCTATGGCCTTGGAGGACCGGAGAGGCGAACGGAGACCAGATCATCGCTGATCGCCTCTATGGCCTTGGAGGACCGAAGAGGCGAACGGAGACCAGATCATCTCTGATCGCCTCTATGGCCTTGGAGGATCGGAGAGGCGAACGGAGACCAGATCATCTCTGATCGCCTCTATGGCCTTGGAGGACCGGAGAGGCGAACGGAGACCAGATCATCTCTGATCGCCTCTATGGCCTTGGAGGACCGGAGAGGCGAACAGAGACCAGATCATCTCTGATTGCCTCTTTGGCCTTGGAGGACTGGAGCGACATCCCTTGCAATCTGGGGTGGAAGTAAACTATTTTATTTTTTTTAACGCAAAAGAATCTTTCCCATAGTTTGTAGACAGGGATATCTTTTGCGTAAACCAATCAATATACTCTTATTGCGATTTATTTATTTATTTAAAAATATGTAGAAGAATACATATCCGCCTAAACTGATGAAGAAATGTATTTATTTATTTTTTTAAAATAGGGGGATATTTATTATAGCAAAAAGTAAAAAATATTGTTTTTTTTTCCCAAATTGTCGCAATTTTTTTATTTATAGCGCAAAAAATTAAAACCGCAGAGTTGATCAAATACCACCAAAAGAAAGCTCTATTTGTGGGAAAAATTTTGTTGGGTACAACGTCGCACGACCATGCAATTGTCAATTAAAGCGACGCAGTGCCATATCGCAAACAATGGCCTGGTCATCAAGGGGAGTAAATCTTCTGTAAGTGGTTAAAAAAATAAAAAGTAATAGGCCCTTGTAATAATAAGAAAAATAACAATTTAAAGGGCCCCCATCCCTCCGTGCTTGCGTGCAAAAGCGCACACGTTAGGTATTGCCGGGAACGTTGGAGCCAGAGCAATAATTCTAGCGCTAGACCTCCTCTGTAACTTTAAACAGGTAACCTGTAAAAAAAATTTAAACATTTAAAAATTTAAATACCGTAGTTTGTTGACATTCCACGAGCCATCTCCATTTTAAAGCGTGACATGTTTGGTATCAATTTACTCGGCGTAACATCATCTTTCATATTTCATACAAACAAAATTGAAGTGTATATATTTTTTTTATTGAGCATGCCGATTTTATAACAAAACAATAAGAAAATAAACTCTGCGCTTACTCAACAAAGTAGCAGCTCACACAACAAATAGGATATTTGTTAAGAGTAACAGGTGCATATAAAGTGTAGCGCTTATTATATCCAATGAGTAAATAATTGTAATATTGCATACACCAAAAAAAGAAGAAACAAGGTGGACAGATATCTCTAACACTTCACATAGTACATAATAAAGTCTCTGATGGTCTTCAAATGTCAGTTGAGTGCAGAGAAGTGTTCATAGTCCAATATTTGAATAAAGTAATTCTGTTCACCACGTGGCTAGCTAATACAAAGAAACGTGAATGTGATGGGCCCTCCACATAGAAGCAGTGCAGGCTTCTATGTGGAGTCTTCCGACGCATTTCATCTCACTAGACTTCATCTAGATCAGGGGTCTCAAACTGGTGGCCCTCCAGCTGTTGCGGAACTACAATTCCCATCATGCCTCTGCCTGAGGGAGTCATGCTTATAACTGTCTTGCAATGCCTCATGGGACTTGTAGTTTTGCAACAGCTGGAGGGCCGCCAGTTTGAGACCCCTGATCTTGATGAAGTCTAGTGAGACGAAATGCGTCGAGACTCCACTGCCTGCCATAATTTTACATTAAGCGATTTTTTTACTACGGAATATGTAAGTGTTTTACTTCGCATAATTCCGTTTTATAAAGCAAATTTTTTTATGTGGCCACTTTTCTATTCTCTATGGGCTATTCACCTGAGAGGGGCTACTGCCTAGAAGAGTTTCTTTAAAGTTCTGGATGTTTTTGGGATTCCACTGCCATTTGGTCAAAAGATCCTCCTCTATTACTAGTCAGTAATACAAGCCTTGTTGACTCATTGAGCGTACGTTATTATGAGTCCAACCTCTTCGGTAATATTAGCTATTCACGTGGTGAACAGAATTACTTTATTCAAATATTGGACTATGAACACTTCTCTGCACTCAACTGACATATGAAGACCATCAGACTATATTATGTACTATGTGAAGTGTTAGAGATATCTGTCCACCTTGTTTCTTCTTTTTTTGGTGTATGCAATATTACAATTATTTACTCATTGGATATAATAAGCGCTACACTTTATATGCACCGATTTTATAACAAAAAAATGTCAACTTCACACTTCTCTATCACAAAAAGGATTTTTTATAAAGTAAAATGCTGTAAACTACTTGAGTAGTGAGAAATTTACATCCTGCACTCTCACGCCTCAGATCAGCCCCAATGCCCCTCCTGCACATCTGCCCCGCCGCTGTAACCCCCCTGCACATCTGCCCCGCCGCTGTAACCCCCCTGCACATCTGCCCCGCCGCTGTAACCCCCCTGCACATCTGCCCCGCCGCTGTAACCCCCCTGCACATCTGCCCCGCCGCTGTAACCCCCCTGCACATCTGCCCCGCCGCTGTAACCCCCCTGCACATCTGCCCCGCCGCTGTAACCCCCCTGCACATCTGCCCCGCCGCTGTAACCCCCCTGCACATCTGCCCCGCCGCTGTAACCCCCCCTGCACATCTGCCCCGCCGCTGTAACCCCCCCTGCACATCTGCCCCGCCGCTGTAACCCCCCTGCACATCTGCCCCGCCGCTGTAACCCCCCTGCACATCTGCCCCGCCGCTGTAACCCCCCTGCACATCTGCCCCGCCGCTGTAACCCCCCTGCACATCTGCCCCGCCGCTGTAACCCCCCTGCACATCTGCCCCGCCGCTGTAACCCCCCTGCACATCTGTTCTGTCTTACCACTGAATTATCTTTTCATCTGTCTTAACACTGAACTTATCTGCTCAACTGCCCCACTACTGTAACCCCCTTTCTCATCTGCCCCACCACTGTACCCCCTGCTTTTCTGTCCCACTGCTGAACCCGCTTCTTAACCCTCCCACCTGTTTTTAGCACTGATCGCGGTATAAATGTCACTGGTCCCAAAAAGTGTCCGTCACAATGTTGCAGTCTCACTAAAAATCGCAGATCACCGCCACTACTAGTAAAAAAAAAAAAAAAAAATTATAATAAAAATGCCATAAATCTATCCCCTTCTAAACCAATCAATATACGTTTATTGCGATATTAGCCTAAACTGATAAAGAAATTTTTTTTTACTTTGTTTTACTTTTTGCTATATAAAAAAAAATTGTTATTTTTTTTCAAAATTGTCGGTCTTTTTTTTGTTTAAAAACCAAAAATGCAGAGGTGATCAAATAACACCAAAAGAACCAACCTTGAGCAACGTACGCGGTGTCGTCATTTCCGCTGCCATCCGAAGTCATTCATTTCAGAATGAGTCTTGAACCACACGCTACTGCGTATTTTGGCCGTGACAGGAAGTAAACAATAACACATCCAATTAACACCACAGAGCTGTATCTCGTTAGTTTCAGTATAAATCACACAAATAGGAGACATGAAGGGAACACAAAGACACTGAATTTCAAAAGAGCCAACTTCCCTAAACTACAAACCTTGCTAAAAGGCATAAATTGGGATAAAATATTAGGAACAAAGAATACAGAGGAGAGATGGGTTTGCTTTAAGAGCATATTAAATAAGGGCATTAGCCAATGTATCCCATTGGGTAATAAATTTAAAAGAGCGAACAAACATCCTGGATGGCTTAGCTCCAATGTAAAAATGCATATAAAAGCAAAGGAGAAGGCCTTCAAAAAATACAAGGTTGAGGGATCATCCACAGCATTCAGAATTTATAAAGAATGCAATAAGAAATGTAAGGGTGCAATTAGGATGGCTAAGATAGAACATGAAAGACACATAGCGGAGGAGAGCAAAAAAAAATCCCAAGAAATTCTTTAAGTATGTAAACAGTAAAAAAGGGAGGACAGACCATATTGGCCCCATAAAGAATGAGGAAGGACATCTGGTTACAAAGGATGGGGAGATGGCAGAGGTATTGAATTTATTCTTCTCCTCAGTATTCACGAGTGAATCGGGGGGCTTCAGTAACCAAAACTGCAGTGTTTATCCTCATGACACAACACAGGAAGCACCTACATGGTTAACAGAGGACGGAATTAAAATTAGACTTGAGAAACTTAACATTAATAAATCACCGGGACCAGATGGCTTGCATCCGAGGGTACTTAGGGAACTCAGTCAGGTGATTGCCAGACCGTTGTTCCTAATTTTTACAGACAGTCTATTGACTGGAATGGTGCCAGCTGATTGGAGAAAAGCCAATGTAGCACCAATATTTAAAAAGGGCCCAAAAAACATCCCTGGGAATTACAGACCAGTTAGCCTAACATCAATAGTATGTAAACTCTTGGAGGGGATGATAAGGGACTATATACAAGATTTTAGTAATAAGAATGATATCATTAGCAGTAATCAGCATGGATTCATGAAGAATCGTTCTTGCCAAACCAATCTATTAACCTTCTATGAGGAGGTGAGTTGCCATCTAGATAAAGGAAGGCCCGTAGACGTGGTGTATCTGGATTTTGCAAAAGCATTTGACACAGTTCCCCATAAACGTTTACTGTACAAAATAAGGTGCGTTGGCATGGACCATAGGGTGAGTACATGGATTGAAAACTGGCTACAAGGGCGTGTTCAGAGGGTGGTGATAAATGGGGAGTACTCAGAATGGTCAGGGGTGGGTAGTGGGGTCCCCCAGGGTTCTGTGCTGGGACCAATCCTATTTAATTTGTTCATAAATGACCTGGAGGATGGGATAAACAGTTCCATCTCTGTATTTGCAGACGATACTAAGCTAAGCAGGGCAATAACTTCTCCGCAGGATGTGGAAATCTTGCAAAAAGACCTGAACAAATTAATGGGGTGGGCGACTACATGGCAAATGAGGTTCAATGTAGAAAAATGTAAAATAATGCATTTGGGTGTCAAAAATATGAATGCAATCTATACACTGGGGGGAGAACCTCTGGGGGAATCTAGGATGGAAAAGGACTTGGGGGTCCTAGTGGATGATAGGCTCAGCAACGGCATGCAATGCCAAGCTGCTGCTAATAAAGCAAACAGAATATTGGCATGCATTAAAAGGGGGATCAACTGCAGAGATAAAACGATAATTCTCCCGCTCTACAAGACTCTGGTCTGCCCGCACCTGGAGTATGCTGTCCAGTTCTGGGCACCAGTCCTCAGGAGGGACGTACTGGAAATGGAGCGAGTACAAAGAAGGGCAACAAAGCTAATAAAGGGTCTGGAGGATCTTAGTTATGAGGAAAGGTTGCGAGCACTGAACTTATTCTCTCTGGAGAAGAGACGCTTGAGAGGGGATATGATTTCAATTTACAAATACTGTACTGCTGACCCCACAATAGGGATAAAACTTTTTCGCAGAAGAGAGTTTAATAAGACTCGTGGCCACTCATTGCAATTAGAGGAAAAGAGGTTTAACCTTAAACTACGTAGAGGGTTCTTTACTGTAAGAGCGGCAAGGATGTGGAATTCCCTTCCACAGGCGGTGGTCTCAGCGGGGAGCATTGATAGCTTCAAGAAACTATTAGATAATCACCTGAATGACCGCAATATACAGGGATATGTAATGTAATACTGACACATAATCACACACATAGGTTGGACTTGATGGACTTGTGTCTTTTTTCAACCTCACCTACTATGTAACTATGTAACTATGTAACTATGGGACACATTACTTTACTTATACATACATAGTAGGTGAGGTTGAAAAAAGACACAAGTCCATCAAGTCCAACCTATGTGTGTGATTATATGTCAGTATTACTTTGTATATCCCTGTATGTTGCGGTCATTCAGGTGCTTATCTAATAGTTTCTTGAAATTATCAATGCCCCCCTGCTGAGACCACCGCCTGTGGAAGGGAATTCCACATCCTTGCTGCTCTTACAGTAAAGAACCCTCTACATAATTTAAGGTTAAACCTCTTTTCTACTAGTTTTAATGAGTGGCCACGAGTCTTGTTAACCACTTCAGCCCCGGAAGAATTCACTCCCTTCCTGACCAGAGCACTTTTTGCGATTCGGCACTGCGTCGCTTTAACTGACAATTGCGCCGCGACACTGTACCCAAATAAAATTGATGTCCTTTTTTTTCCCCCCCGCAAATAGCTCTTTCTTTTGGTGGTATTTGATTGCCTCTGCGGTTTGTATTTTTTTCTAAACAAAAAAGAGCAGCAGTTTTGAAAAAAATGCATTATTTTGTACTTTTTGCTATAATAAATATCCCCAATTTAAAAAAAAAAAAAAAAAAAGCAAATTTTTTCTCAGTTTAGGCCGATATGTATTCTTCTACATATTTTTGGTATAAAAAATCGCAATAGGCCTATATTGATTGGTTTGCACAAAAGTTATAGCGTCTCCAAAATAGGGGATAGATTAATAGCATTTTTATTATTATATATTTTTTTTTTTTTTTTTTTTTTTACTAGTAATGGCGACAATCTGCGATTTTTATTGTGACTGCGACATTTTGGCGGACACATCGGACAATTTTGACAGATTTTTGTGACCATTGGCATTAATACAGAGATCAATGCTAAAAAATATGCATTGATTGCTGTAAAAATGTCACTGGCAGTGAAGGGGTTAACACTAGGGGGTCATCTAGGGGTTAACTGTGTTCCCTGGGAGGTGATTCTAAATGGCAGAAAAATGAGAAATAATTCAACACTCAGTTGGTATCTCTCCCTCAGCGCTCATGGAAAGTTGTTACTTTAAAATAACAAAAGCAGCTACTATAATAATAAAACACTAAAGCAGAAATATGTCACAGCAACAAAATACCATAACACTAGCAGCGCTAAAATAATCCAAACATTTTAGGATTTGTTAAAATTTCACTAGAATAGCTAATTAAGTATGAAGTCCACTTTATATAAAAAAAATGAGTCAGATGTAAATGTAGGATTTTCCATCACAGAAAAAACATTACTGATAATAATTCAAAACAATCGCCTCCTCCACACTGCATGTGTCACAATCTCCCTAGGAAATGCACTTACCAGATGATACTGGGTTATACGCTTATCTGTCAATGGATGATGTTTGCTCACTGCATACACTCCTTCAGATGATTTTGGGTTATACATTTGACTTGCAATGGGTGTTGTCATCTTTCTGCATGTAATCCATCTAGATGTTTGCTCATCACAAGCAGAGAACAAAGATAAACATAGCGTAATCCAGTAATAAAAGGTGTTTATTACAGGTTTTTCTTTAAGATTGCACACTTACAATGTAATTCGAAATAAAAGAGCATGTAACAACAATGTATCCCAAGTCGATATCTCCTCAAAGGGCTTGACCACGCAGCAACCTACGTTATCGGCTTTCCTGCTTGCCTTACCCGGGAACGCCGCTGGATCGATGAGAGGTAGTCAGGAGATATCAATTTGGGATACATTGTTGTTACAAGCTCTTTTATTTTGAATTACATTGTAAGTGTGCAATCTTAAGGAAACCTATAATAAACACCTTTTATTACTGGATTACGCTACGTGTATCTTTGTTCTCTGCCCGTGATGAGCAAACATCTAGATGGATTACATGCAGAGAGCTGACAACACCCATTGCAAGTCAAGTGTATAACCCAAAATCATCTGACAGAGTGTAAGCAGTGAGCAGACATCATCCATTGACAGATAAGCGTATAACCCAGTATCATCTGGTAAGTGCATTTCCTAGGGAGATGGTGACACATGCAGTGTGGAGGAGGTGATTGTTTTGAAATATTATCAGCAACGTTTTTTTCTGTGATGGACAATTCTACATTTACATTGGCCTCATTTTTTTATAAAAATTGGACTTCATACTTAACTATTCTAGTGAACTTTTAACAAATCCTAAAATGTTTGGATTATTTTAGCGCTGCTAGTGTTACGTATAGCTACAACGGCTCACGCAGGGGAGCCAACCTGCTGCAGTATAACTGCGGCAGTTGGTCGGGAAGAGGTTAAACTCCCTTCCGCGGAAAAGTTTTATCCTTATTGTGGGGTCACCTGTACAGTATTTATAAACTGAAATCATGTCCACTCTTAAGCTTCTCTTCTCCAGAGAGAATAAGTTAAGTGCTCGCAACCTTTCCTCATAACTAAGATCCTCCAGTCCCTTTATTAGCTTTGTTGCCCTTCTTTGTACTCAATCCATTTCCAGCACATCCTTCCTGAGGACTGGTGCCCAGAACTGGACAGCATACTCCAGGTGCGGCCAGACCAGAGTCTTGTAGAGCGGGAGAATTATCGTTTTATCTCTGGAGTTGATCCCCTTTTTAATGCATGCCAATATTCTGTTTGCTTTGTTAGCAGCAGCTTGGCATTGCATGCCATTGCTGAGCCTATCATCTACTAGGACCCCCAGGTCCTTTTCCATCCTAGATTCCCCTAGAGGTTCTCCCCCCAGTGTATAGATTACATTCATATTTTTGCCCCTCAAATGCATTATTTCTTTCTCGAACATCACGGGACACAGAGCCACAGTAATTACTGATGGGTTATATAGGTATCACTGGTGATTGGACACTGGCACACCCTATCAGGAAGTTCAACCCCCTATATAATCCCTCCCCCTTGCAGGGATACCTCAGTTTTTACGCCAGTGTCTTAGGTGATGGACGTGTAAAGATGTCCTGTGCTGAGCTCCAAAGGGAATATCCTAAGATCCTATACTGGGGCAAGCCAGGCGAACCGGATCCATTCAAAGTGTCTTTTCATGGCCGAATTGAATGGTACCCGGGCCTCGTGTCCGAAGAAACGAGGTTTTACCCGTAATGCTTCTCTTTTTAGAGAGCTGGACCCCGCAGATCAGAAAATGGCTTTAAACTTCCTAATTTCTGGCGAGGTGCTTTACGGTCCCAGAACTGTTGGATCCCCCTATTGATGGGGGCCCCAGTCTCTGGCGGTTTTTTCAAACGGAGCCCACCGTGAGAGGTGAAGATTGGGTCTGTGTAAACAGCACCCTGCGGCTGGATAAGGTAAGAGGAGATTCCACAGAATTTTTGAGTTCTAGTGGCTTTTCTCCTTTAAGGTAAATGCATGCTATGCCTATTGTGACCACCGGGGGCTGCCAAGAGCACAAACCTGCACATGCTGACATGTCTGTCTCAGGTGTTGTAATCGCTGATTATGTCCCAGCGTCTCAAGCAGACTGCAAGCAGGTAAGGTGGAAAGGGGGATTTCTCATGTTTGAATGTTCCCCCCCAGGCTAGAGAGGGGCCACAGGGGTCTAGAAAGTGGTTATACCACCCGGGCTCTGCGGCCTAATGGCCACCATCTCTCAAGATAGCCGTTCAGGCAGATCTTGTTACCAGCTCCCCCCCCCCCCCCCCCCCCCATCCCCAGCCTTTTTCCGGAAGCATGACAGGAGAGTCGGCAGCGCGGGAAGCGCTCGTTTTTTTCAAAACTCGAGGGGGGGGGGGCGGTAGAGGAGGGGGCGGGACGTCAGCACAGAGTGCTTAGACTCCCACTCAGGCCAGCTACAGGCTATTAAAGGCACTCTGTACAGGTGCACTCAGCCTTCTGAGAGACACAGAGCTGACGGTCGCATGTAAGGTGGGACACAGGCATTCTCCTAGGCAGCATTTACTGAAGTAACACCAGACTGAGCATTGGGTAGCAAGGCTTTTAGCCAGACTACATCGCTCAGCGGGCAGTGTTCATTTGTATACCTCACACCTTGTTGCTTTGCACTATGGGTAGAAGAGGTTCAAGCACCCCAGGGACCAGAGACACTAGGGGATCTCGTTCAGGTTCTGAGGGCCCCCTGTCGGCAGCATCCTCCCCCCCTAAAAGATGGGCCAGGGATGGCTAGCCAGGGAGAGCCATCGGGGTCAGGGGCTACACCTGCTTCTGGCACTTCAGCCCCTGTATATATTACACAAGAGGTTTTTTCCTTAACCATTAATGGTCTAGAGCAGGGGTCTCAAACTGGCGGCCCTCCAGCTGTTACGAAACTACAAGTCCCATGAGGCATTGCAAGGCTGACAGTTACAAGCATGACTCCTTCAGGCAGAGGCATGATGGGATTTGTAGTTCTGCAACAGCTGGAGGGCCGCCAGTTTGAGACCCCTGGTCTAGAGGAAAGATTAATGGCCGTGATTACGTCTTCACTCAGTGGAAGAAAACGCACTAGGCTTTCCTCTGTTCCCCAAGACCCTCAGACAGAGGAGCTCTGGGATAAAGGAGATGAATCCCTTTCAGAGGATCGGGATGGGATGGATGATTCCTCTTCGGAGGATTCAGGTGGAGAGGGACCCTTTGCGACTTCCCAAGAGGAGAAAGTCTTAGTGCAGATCCTCACTGGATTGGTCCGCTCCACATTTAAGTTGCCCATACCTGAAACTGCTAAAGAATCCTCTTCTGCTTTGGGGTCACTGAAACCTTTCCAAGCAGCACATGCTTTTCCTGTTCATACTTTACTTGAAAAGCTTATTTATTCTGAGTGGGATCACCCAGACAAACGTTTTTTTCCGCCGAGAAAGTTTTCAACACTTTATCCGATGGAAGAAAAGTTTATTAAAATGTGGGGAATACCGGCTATTGATGCCGCCATTTCCTCCGTAAATAATAGCCTGACTTGTCCTGTAGACAATGCTCAGATGCTCAGGGATCCTGTAGATAAAAGGATGGAATCCCTATTGAAGGATATTTTCTCCTTAGCAGGATCAGTGGCCCAACCTGCAGTAGCAGCGATTGGAGTCTGTCAATACTTAAGAGACCATGTTAAGCAGGTCATCAAAGTATTACCTGAACAGCAGGCCCAGGGGTTTGCTAACCTTCCAGCGGCCTTATGCTTTGTGGTTGACGCCATTAGAGATTCTATCGTGCAAACCTCCTGTCTTTCACTGGGGTTGGTGCATATACGTAGAATCCTATGGTTGAAAAATTGGTCAGCCGAAGCACCATGTAAGAAGCTACTGGCTGGGTTTCCATTTCGTGGTGCAAGGTTGTTTGGAGAGGACTTGGATAACTATATCAAGAGAATCTCTTGTGGGAAAAGCACTCTCTTACCTGTCAAGAAGAAGAGTAAGCGTCCCTCTTTCAAACTGACTCTTTCCCCAGCGCCGGGGGCTTCAGCCTCCAGGCAGTCTCGACGGCCGCCTCCATCGGGGTCCAGAGACAAGAGTCAACCCCAGGGACAAAAGAAGTCCTGGGGAAAGAAGCCTACTAGGCAAAACACTAAGACCTCTGCATGAGGGGGCGCCCCCGCTCACTCGAGTGGGGGGAAGACTGCGACAGTTCTCAGAGCTCTGGCAGGAGGACTTCCAGGACAGATGGGTAATCTCCACGGTAACCTTAGGGTACAAGCTGGAGTTTCAGGAATTCCCCTCTCCTCGGTTCCTCAGATCAAATGTTCCCAGAGACCCAGAGAAGAAGCAGTCGCTCCTTCTAGTGTTAGAGCGACTTTTGTCGCAGGAGGTCATTATGATAGTTCCCGCAAAGGACCAGGGATTGGGCTTCTATTCCAACCTTTTTACGGTCCAAAAGCCAAATGGGGATGTCAGGCCCATTCTGGACTTAAGGGATCTGAACCGATCCCTAAGGATTCAATCCTTCCGCATGGAATCAATTCGAACAGTAGTTCCCACCCTGCAGGGAGGAGAATTTCTGGCATCAATAGACATCAGAGATGCATATCTGCATGTGCCCATTTTTCCTGCTCATCAGAAGTTTCTGCGCTTCGAGGTAGGAGGGCGCCATTTCCAGTTTGTGGCTCTGCCTTTCAGGATAGCCACTGCACCTCGAGTGTTCACAAAGATCTTGGCTCCTCCTCTGGCCAGATTAAGGGCTCAGGGTATAGCTGTCATAGCATACCTAGACGACCTGCTCTTGATAGACCGGTCGGTAGCCTCTTTGAATGGAAACTTGAGGACCACGGTCAGGTATCTAGAACACCTGGGTTGGATCCTCAACTTAGAAAAGTCTTTCCTAAAACCAGTAAGAAGACTGGAGTATTTAGGTCTGATTATAGATACAAGCCAGGAGAAAATATTTCTACCCCAGGCAAAGATCACTGCTTTGAGAGAGCTGATTCTGACAGTAAGGACCAAGAAGGGTCCCTCAGTCCGCCTTTGTATGAGGCTACTAGGGAAGATGGTGTCTTCATTCGAAGCAGTTCCCTATGCTCAGTTTCACTTAAGAATGCTGCAACACAGTATTCTGTCGACCTGGAACAAGAAGGTTCAGGCATTAGACTTTCCGATGCACCTGTCGCATGCGGTGCGTCAGAGCCTCAATTGGTGGCTCATACCCGAAAACCTGCAGAAGGGGAAATCCTTTCTACCGGTTACCTGGACGGTGGTAACAACAGATGCCAGTCTGTCAGGTTGGGGAGCATTTCTGGAACAGGCTGCGGTCCAAGGGGTATGGTCCAAGACAGAGAGGACCTTACCCATCAACATTCTGGAGATCCGGGCGATACATCTAGCTCTAAAAGCCTGGACTATCAGGCTACAGGGTTGTCCGGTCAGGATCCAGTCCGACAATGCCACAGCAGTGGCTTATGTCAATCATCAGGGAGGCACCCGGAGCCGAGCTGCTCAAAAAGAGGTGAACCAGATCTTAGTCTGGGCAGAGATGCATGTGCCATGCATATTGGCAGTTTTCATCCCGGGAATAGAGAATTGGCAGGCGGACTATCTAAGTCGCCAGCAGTTACTTCCAGGGGAATGGTCTC
The DNA here is from genome assembly GCF_042186555.1 of Aquarana catesbeiana. Taxonomy (NCBI): domain Eukaryota; kingdom Metazoa; phylum Chordata; class Amphibia; order Anura; family Ranidae; genus Aquarana; species Aquarana catesbeiana. The sequence continues at coordinate 251,278,783 of NC_133332.1, read as the reverse complement.
TGCATCCCGACGTCTTTTGGGCCATATGCCAAAGATGGGGGGTTCCAGATGTAGATCTCTTTGCATCCCGATTCAACAAAAAGATAGACAGACAGATTTGCGGCAAGGATATAAGATCCTCTTGCATGCGGGACGGATGCGTTGGTGATTCCGTGGCATCGGTTCTCACTGTTTTAAGCATTCCCGCCTATTCTGCTACTACCACGACTCCTTCGCAGGATCAGGCAGGAAAGGAAGTCGGTACTTCTGGTGGCCCCCGCTTGGCCCAGAAGGACTTGGTATGCAGAAATAGTAAGGATGACGGTAGGTTCCCCGTGGACCCTACCGGTACGCCCAGACCTGTTATCTCAAGGTCCAGTGTTCCATCCTGCCTTACAAACGCTAAATTTGATGGTTTGGCTATTGAGACCCACGTTCTGAAGAGTCGTGGGCTCTCAGGTCCTGTCATATCTACCTTGATTAATGCAAGGAAGCCAGCTTCCAGGATGATTTATCATAGAGTCTGGAAGGCTTATATAACCTGGTGTGAATCCAGAGGTTGGCATCCCAGGAAATATGTCATAGGTAGAATCCTTGATTTTCTACAGATGGGATTAGAGATGAAGCTGGCCTTGAGTACCATCAAGGGCCAGGTTTCTGCTTTATCAGTGTTATTTCAGCGGCCACTTGCTTCGCATTCTTTGGTCCGAAACTTCATGCAGGGGGTGATGCGTCTTAATCCTCCGGTTAAAGCGCCCCTAAACCCCTGGGACTTGAATTTGGTCCTGGCTGTGTTACAGAAACAGCCTTTTGAACCAATAAGTCAGATTCCTTTGGTCTTGTTGACAAGGAAATGAATTTTTCTGGTGGCCATCTCTTCTGCTAGAAGAGTATCAGAATTAGCAGCTCTTTCCTGTAAGGAGCCTTATTTGATTATACACAAGGATAGAGTGGTACTACGCCCTCATCCTAGTTTTTTACTGAAGGTGGTTTCTGATTTTCATTTAAACCAAGACATTGTTCTACCTTCCTTTTTTCCAGATCCCTGTTCTCCGGAAGAGAGATCTCTACATTCGTTGGATGTAGTAAGAGCAGTTAAGGCCTATCTAGGGGCAACTACTCAGATCCGCAAGACGGATGTTTTGTTTGTGCTGCCAGAGGGTCCCAATAGAGGACAGGCAGCGTCAAAAGCTACCATTTCTAAATGGATTCGACAGTTGATCATTCAAGCTTACGGTTTGAAACAGAAGATTCCTCCGTTTCAGATCAGGGCACATTCCACAAGGGCTATTGGTGCTTCTTGGGCAGTGCATCACCGGGCCTCTATGGCTCAAATCTGCAAGGCTGCAACCTGGTCTTCAGTTCATACATTCACCAGATTCTATCAGGTGGATGTGAGAAGGCATGAGGATATCGCCTTTAGGCGCAGTGTGCTGCAGGCAGCGGTACAGGGTCCTCAGGTCTGATTGCACCCTACTTGGTCGTGGTTCCCCCCCCTCAGGTAGCAATGCTCTGGGACATCCCATCAGTAATTACTGTGGCTCTGTGTCCCGTGATGTTCGAGAAAGAAAATAGGATTTTTTAAAACAGCTTACCTGTAAAATCCTTTTCTTTCGAAGGACATCACGGGACACAGAGGTCCCGCCCCTCTTCTAATACACTATATTGCTTGGCTACAAAACTGAGGTATCCCTGCAAGGGGGAGGGATTATATAGGGGGTTGAACTTCCTGATAGGGTGTGCCAGTGTCCAATCACCAGTGATACCTTTATAACCCATCAGTAATTACTGTGGCTCTGTGTCCCGTGATGTCCTTCGAAAGAAAAGGATTTTACAGGTAAGCTGTTTTAAAAAATCCTATTTTTACGCTTTTCTACATTGAACCTCATTTGCCATGTAGTTGCCCACCCTAATTCATTTGTTCAGATCTTTTTGCAAGGTTTCCACATCCTGCGCAGAAGTTATTGCCCGAAGTTATTTCCGAACTTCCGAGATTTGAAATGTTGGAAATTGAAAAATTCGGAAATTTCTGAATTAACGAATTTGTTAAAATTCGTTAAACTAATTTGGAACTAAATGAATTGCACATGTCTACTAAGTATTGCATTGAGTGCCATGTCCCTTTTTTAAGATTTGTTTTCACTGATTACCCTTGTATGTTGTGTACATTCACCTGTATATGTGCCGCTTGTGGAGGTGGGGCAATGCCCTGGCTGCAGATGATTGGCCGGGACAGGTGACGGCTCACACACTTTCTGGTACCAACATGCCCAAGCTCATCACTGGCGGTCATACAACACAGCAAAACCCCAAAAAATGCACATGGTCCTTGTTTGTCAGATCGGAGCACCACACTGTACAACATGTTGTGGGGTGGTGCGTTGGCCACGTTGGAAAGCAATTCACAATACAAAAAAATAAATAAATAACTAAAGCAAAAAGAAAAAAAAAAAAGAAACCTCTGCTACCACTTTTAAATTACAAAGGCCTTATGTAGAGTGAAGTTTTCCTTTAACGTTCTTCATGTGATGGTGCTTTACCATTCCTCTTATTGCAGTACAAGCCAATGGGTCAGCTCAGGTGGATGATGATTCTTTCTTCTTTTACAGGTGGCAGAAAATCTTCAAGTCTCGCTTGGTGAAACTAATAGTGGCGTATGGGAACACATTCTTTGTGGTCCTGATTGTGATCCTGTTATTGTTACTGTTAGGTAAGTACTGTGCTGGCAATTTTGTGGTAGCGCTCTGCTGATCAATCTGTTGAAAAAAAAACGTTTTGCCCCTTTTTCTAGAGCTGCTCGATTCTGGCTAAAATGAGAATCACGATTTTCTTATTTATTTATTTTTGCTTAGAATAAAGATCACGATTCTCGCGGCGTAAACATCTTTCACATTCTACAAAAAAATTGGGGTAACTTTTACTGTTTAACCACTAGAGGACCAGCCGCCGTGATGTTGGCAGGTTGGCTCTCCTGGGCAAATCGCCGTAGCTATATGTCGGCTGCTTTTAAGATCACTAGGGGGCGCGACGATGGAGCCGATGCGCGTGCCTGGCGGCCGCGATGTTATACTGCGGCAGGTTGGCTCTCCTGGGCAAATCGCGTAGCTATATGTCGACCACTTTTAAGATCATTAGGGGACGTGACGACGGAGTCGATATGCGTGCCCTGCGGCTGTGATGTTATACTGCGGCAGGTTGGCTCTCCTGAGCAAATCGCGTAGCTATACGTCAGCCACTTTAAGATCACTAGGGGGCGCGATGACGGAGCCAATGCGCGTGCCCGGCGGCCACGATGTCTGCCGGGGCACTCGCGATCGCTCTTGATAGAGACAGAACGGAGATCTGTCAATGTAAACGGACTGATCCCTGTTCTGTCAGGGGGGAGGAGACTGATCTGTTGTTCATACTAAGTATTAACAGCGATCAGTCTCCTCCTCCAGGCAGTCCCATCCCCCCACAGTTAGAATCACTCTCTAGGACACACGTTTAACCCCTTGATCGCCCCCTAGTTTTAATCCCTTCCCTGCCAATGGCATTTATACAGTAATCAGCGGCTATTTTTAGCTCTGATCGCTGTATAAATGTCAATGGTCCCACCGCAATGTCACAGTCCCAATAAAAATCGCTGATCACCGCCATTACTAGTAAAAAAAAAAAAAAATAATAATAATAAAAATGCTATAAATCTATCCCCTGTTTTGTAGACGCTATAACTTTTGCGCAAACCAATCAATATACACTTATTGCTAATTTTTTTTTTTTTACCAAAAATATATAGAAGAATACATATCGGCCTAAACAAAGGAAGAAATTTATTTAATTTTTTTAATATATTTTTTGGGGGGATATTTATTATAGCAAAAAGTAAAACATATTGCTGTTTTTTCAAAATTGTCGCTTTTTTTTTTGTTTATATTGCAACAAATAAAAACCGCAGAGGTGATCAAATACCACCAAAAGAAAGCTCTATTTGTGGGGGGAAAAAAAAGTACGTCAATTTTGTTTGGGTACAGCATCGCACGACTGCGAAGTTGTCAGTGCTGGATCGCAAAAAATGGCCTGGTCATTAAGGGGGTAAATCCTTCTGGGGCTGAAGTGGTTTCCCCCAATAAGATAGCGTTTTGAAAGACCGCTGCGCAAATACAGTGTGACGTAAAATATTGCAACAACCACCATTTTATTCTCTAGGGTCTACGCTGAAATAAAAAAAATATATATAATGTTTGGGGATTCTAAGTAATTTTCTAGCAAAAAAAAAAGTTGCCACAACCACTTGCTGACCGCCCGCCCGCTCGCCCGCAGTACAATACGTCTCTGCCTACTTCTGGGTTTAGGATGCGTTCCCGCTCCACCTGTCTCCTACAGTGATTGTACACAGCAAATGATTCACGGCCGGAGCATGCTCATCAGCTGTGTACATTCACAGCCCACAGCTCTGTGTTGACATTCAACAAAGCGTTTTTTTACAGAGGGAATGATCTTGGTGTTTTGGATGAGACACTGAGAGCTCTGTAGTAAAAACGGCACACTTTACACATAATGTACATTGTTAGGCACACGTTTTAACCCTTTGATTGCCCCTAGCTGTTAACCCCTTCCCAGCCAGTGTCATTAGTCCAGTGACAGTGTATAGTATTATCACTCTATTGGTGTCAGTGGCAGTCGGTATCAGATTGACCACTGCAGTATCGCAGTCCCACTAGAAGTTGCTGATCGCCGCCATTAGTAGTATAAAAAAATAATTAAAAATTCCAGTTAATATATCATAGTTTGTTCACGCAAACCAATCAATAAACAGTTATTGGCAATTTTTCTTATCAAAAACATGTAGCAGAATACATTTTGGCCTGAATTTATGATTTTTTTTATTTTCAGATTTTTTTTTTTCTTATTACTATTGTTATTTATTATTATTAGATCGTTACGTTCCATTTGTTTAGATGCGGCATTCGTTATTTCAGATAATTCGTAACTTTGGATAAATACGTACTCGTTCCGTTCACTAACAGCCAAATTTGAAAGGAAATTCCGATACCTATAATTTAATATTTATTATTTAGTTATTCTTTCAGATTTTTGGGTTTTCAAATTTTCAGATTTTCATTCTTTTGAATTTTTTCAGATTTTCATTCTTTTGAATTTTTTCAGATTTTCATTCTTTTAAAATTTTAGATTTTCATTCTTTAGAATTTTTTCAGATTTTCATTCTTATGAATCTTCAAATTTCCAAATGTTTTAATTTTTCAAATTTCCAAATGTTTTAATTTTCAAACTTTCGAATGTCCGAAAGTTAACGGGTAACATCACTTTGCATTTTGCGAGTATCCCGTCTGCAAGTGGTTAAGTAGTGACAAGGATTTTGGAAAATCGGCAGGTCCAAAGCTGTATTGTGCAAACGGCTGTGTTTTAATAAATGGGGTTCCAAAACCCTTCCATCACAAAGTTCTTTCTTCTTATAGATGCAGTTCGGGAGATCCAGAAGTATGGCGTTGGGGATCAGGTGGACCTCAAGCATAACCCAGTGGCCGTGGAGCATATCCACATGAAGCTGTTCAGAGCTCAGCGTAACCTGTACATCGCCGGATTCTCCCTCCTGCTGGCTTTGTGAGTATTGACGTACGCCATCTGATTCTTATTAGATGCAGTGCTATTGTGTGACCACATGGGGGCAGTAAAAGCTCGTATGATTCTTTGTCTATCAGAAGTCGGATATGTTTCACACTGTTGGATCCCCTTTTCAGGTATTCCTTTCAGGTCTTGTCTACTTTTCCTTCTCCCCTCAATCTTTCTGAAACCCCCCAAACATGTCTTTTATTCAGCGTACACAGTTAAAGGAGTTGTAAAAAGGGGTGTTTTTTTTCACCTAGATGTATCCTATGCATTAAGATGAAAAAACTTCTGACAGTGACCGGCTCCCCCGTTTTACTCACCTAACCCCCTTCAATCCCCCGGCGGAGACGCGCTCTTCCTCTCTCTGCCCAGGGGTTCTCTGCTGTTGATTGGATAGATTGATGGCAGCTCAGCCTTTGGCTCCTGCTGCTGTCACTCAAATCCAATGACGCGGGGGGCGGGGCCGAGTCCTACATTCTGCGTCTATGGATGTAAATGCTGGACTCGGGAGCATGCCTGCAAGGTACCCCCCTCCCCCTGTTTTACTCACTTAACCCCCTTCGATCCCTCGGCGGAGACGCGCTCTTCCTCTCTCTGCCCAGGGGTTCTCGGCTGTTGATTGGTTAGATTGATAGCAGCGCAGCCTTTGGCTCCCACTGCTGTCAATCAAATCCAATGACGCGGGGGGCAGGGCCGAGTCCTACATTCTGCGTCAATGGACGTAAATGCTGGACTCGGGAGCGTGCCCACAAGGTACCCCCTCCATGGGAAAGCGCTCCTCCTCAGGGGTTATACGATGCGGAGAGGAGCTGATAGCGCCGCCGGGGGACCCCAGAAGAGGATGACTGTGCAAAACAAACTGCACAGTGGAGGTAAGTATGTTTGTAATTAAAAAAAAAAAAAAGAAGCTTTACAATCACTTTTAAGTATTGATATAAACATATAAGCATTATAAGCATACAATTCCTTGGAAAAAGTGCTAAGTGCTCCACAAACTTGTATTATAATGTCAATATAATAATAATTTATTCACAGCACCAGTAAACCTAAAATGTAAAATATCATGCAAAATCAGAGCTTGACCAATGGTACAGCAATGTTGCATATGAAATATAAAAAGTACTTTTTGTGCACTCCATTAAAGTGATTGTATAAGTAAAAATTAAAAAAAAAAAGTGTAATGATTTTGCACAGAGCAGCCCTGATCCTCCTCTTCTGAGGTCCCCTGGCTCCTCCCCCTGCCAAGTGCCCCCTTATCAAACCGCTACTCGTACTCGTGGGTGCTCGATTCAGAAGCCCTGCTCTGCGTTTTCATAAAGAGACAGAGCACAGCTCAGCCGACCCCCTGCTACTTCCGCCACTGTCTCTGAGCCAATGAGGAGGGATGGAGCCAGGAGAGCCGCTGCTGTTGTGCACAGCGCTGGATTGAGATGAGTATTGGGGGTGGGGGGGGGGGGTGCTGGGAGGGCTGAACACTATGTAACATAAAATACATGAAGGAAAAAAAAAACTTCAGCCTTAGAACCACTTTAAAAAACAAAAATAATAAAAGCTGCAGGTATAGTTTTTTGTTTTTTTATTTTTAAAAATGCCGCATATTAAAGTGGTTGTAAACCCAGATTAAAAAAAAAAAACCTGCAAGACAAGGGCATAGTATGCAATGCATACTAGCTTATTATGAAATACCTTAGCACGATGCTGTTGCAGCGTTCCCGGAGTTACTTCCAGGTTTGCGAGCTCCGGCGCTGTGATTGGCCGGAGCCGCGATGATGTCACTGCCGGTAATGGCACAGCAGCTGAGGAAACACCACGAGCGAGCCGTTTCTTCAGTGCTGATGGCGTCAGCACGTGCGGATACAGTGAATATCTCCTAAACTGCAGGTTTAGGAGAAATTCACAGTACCTACAGTTAAGGTCCACCCTGAAAAAAAAAATGCACCAAAAAATACCTGAAAAAAAATAAAATAATTTTTTTACATACGTGAAACGGCTGTTGCTAGGCAGTCTTCCTAATCTGCCTCTTCCTACACCGCGGTGATCTTCAGTCTTCTGCTTCCCGCTTTGTCTTCTGGGGAATGGGGCGCGGTGTGTTATGGGAACTGTGTGTGTGCCCCACAGCACATCGCGTCCCATTCACAAAGCGCTCGCGCATGCACAGTAGGAAACTGGCAGTGAAGCCGCAAGGCTCCACTGCCTGTTTCCCTTAGTTAGGATGGCGGTGCCGGGACCCGAGAGCCGAGGGACGGGTCGGCCTCAGGCGGCCGACATCGCGGGCACCCAGGACAGGTAAGTACTTATTTAAAGTCAGCAGCTACAATGTTTGTAGCTGCTGACTTTTACATTTTTATTTTTTTAATGACGGAATCCCGCTTTAAGCCTTATAGGTAAAATAGGTTATACAGGCCTTTGGCGTCATTCACACAGGTCGTACATGACCTGTACACAGGCGTGTTTACCTGCATAGGGATGCACAGGTGTTCCTTGCATCCCCTTCATGGCAGTCCCATTGATGCAGTTTGGGACACAGTGGCTTCAGAATGTGTTTGGGGCCTTGCACCCCGCAGGTATGGTACATTGGGAGCAGTATCTGTGTCTGTGCAGCCGCTGTGTCCCAAATGATAGCAGTGGGACTGCCTGCTCGGGGATACATGGAATACCTGTGCTGGTGAACATGGTAGAGTTATGTACGCTCCGGGTGAATGAGGCCTAACTCAACACAAGAGCACAGCCAGGCAGATGACACTATTTTCTCTTTTACAGTTGTAGACTGTAGAAAAAATACAGGGGGTGTCCTTTTAATACCCCCATCTTGTTGACTAGAAAGTGAATGTGCAACAGACAGATGAGGTCATCTCTGCATGTTTCTAGTCGGCATATTTGCATGAAGCATACCTGGTTGGCTACTAGTGCTATCCCTCCCTCTCTGTCTAAGGCTGGGTTCACACCTATGCAAATTGGATGTGGGTTTCTCCGCATCCAATTCGAATAGCAGGAGAATGTGACTGGCTCTCTATGGAGCCGTTTCAGATATCTCTGTTGCGGCTACGGAGTGCACTGTGCATCTTTGGCTCCGTTTCAGGGCTGAATTCAGGCAAAGATTCGTCCTGAAACGGAGAACAGGGATGCACAGATGAGATCCGCAGCCGGTTCCAGTGTGAACTGAGCCTTAGGCAGGCCCTATATGGAGCAAATTTCTTTCCTACAACCACAGGTGTTAACGGGGGATTCCCTCCCACCGAGGCTTTGAGGTTTTACAGCAGGGGATGCGATTGAGATCGAGAGGGAGGTCATTCTGGAGATCCTTATTGTTCTGGACTGGCCCAGACAGATGTTGCATGCTGACCCGGTAGGACTCCCAGTGGATGCTCTGTGGGCTCTACCAGATTTTATGGATCTTTTTGCCTCAAGGACTGATTTACCATCCTGCTTCAGGGTTGCTGTTTACCATCATGGTTCATGGACGACATAGCTGTGGAAGCCCAGGTTTTGGGATGGGCATCTTTGAAACCTTACTCCTTGTCATTGCCTGTGTCCATCACCTCTGCGGGGCGAGTGTCAGAATTGGCAGCCTTCTCCTGCGGCTCTGTTTCGCCCTTTTTTCCTAGGCGGCTCTGTTTCGCCCTTTTTTCCTAGGCGGCTCTGTTTCGCCCTTTTTTCCTAGGCGGCTCTGTTTCGCCCTTTTTTCCTAGGCGGCTCTGTTTCGCCCTTTTTTCCTAGGCGGCTCTGTTTCGCCCTTTTTTCCTAGGCGGCTCTGTTTCGCCCTTTTTTCCTAGGCGGCTCTGTTTCGCCCTTTTTTCCTAGGCGGCTCTGTTTCGCCCTTTTTTCCTAGGCGGCTCTGTTTCGCCCTTTTTTCCTAGGCGGCTCTGTTTCGCCCTTTTTTCCTAGGCGGCTCTGTTTCGCCCTTTTTTCCTAGGCGGCTCTGTTTCGCCCTTTTTTCCTAGGCGGCTCTGTTTCGCCCTTTTTTCCTAGGCGGCTCCAACAGATCATTATCTCAAGAATTGGGTTCCTGTCAAAGCACTCTCTACTAAATCTTTGAATGCTTCTTGGGCTTTCGGCATCAAGCAACCGTTTCTCTGATTTGTAAGGCTACCACCTAATCTTCTGTTCACACGTTCTCCTCAGTTCTACAATGCGGATGTTGTTGCTTCATCTGAAGTCAGTCCATGGCATAAGCTTCTTTTAGACGGCACTTTGAGCCACCTCCCAGTTTGATGTTTTTCTTGGGCTTTTTAGCATTTGGTTTGTTGAGTTTCACACCCCTCAGTGGACTCCTTTTGGATTGTCCCGAAGATGAAAGACTTCTGGTGTCCCTCAGTGGACGAGGAAGAAAAAAAACATTTTTGCACTCGAAATAAAACCATTTTCTTGAAGTCCATTGATGGACACGGGTCCTACTCCTCTGTGTTTACGATCATGCTCTGTGATCTGCTTTGATACAAATCTAAAGCATGCTTGTAGTGCAAGGTGTTATCTTGGGCTAGCCTACAGTTTTTTGTTTCAGTGTCCAATCCTTCTAGGTGGCAGTATATCCAAAAAGTGGGCGACTTCCTGTGTCCCTCAGTATACTCAAAAGTATTTTATGGTGAGTACAAAATTACATTTTTCCCCCCATATACAGGTACCTTACCTTTTTGCACATACTTTCAGCTGGTGATTTTTACAGAGGGAGGGGGTCTAAACTTTTAGGGCTTACTTACAATTGCTTCAACTAACAAATATCAAAGCGCCTACCTCTTCTTCAACATTTTTTTTATGCTTCTGTGATGCTTTAATGAAGCTTGGCAAATGCCCTGTGTGTGTTGATTTTCTTTTTTTTTTTTTTTTTTTTTTTTATAGGGGCCTATTAGAACCCCAGCTCAGTAATACCCCCACTCTGCAGATCCCCAGCTTATTAGAACTCTTTTTAGTAAATTTCCCACTCTGTAGTACCCCCCAGCTCTGCTGATCGCTCCCACTCGGTGGTACCCCCCAGCTCTGCTGATCGCTCCCACTCGGTGGTACCCCCCAGCTCTGCTGATCGCTCCCACTCGGTGGTACCCCCCAGCTCTGCTGATCGCTCCCACTCGGTGGTACCCCCCAGCTCTGCTGATCGCTCCCACTCGGAGGTACCCCCCAGCTCTGCTGATCGCTCCCACTCGGTGGTACCCCCCAGCTCTGCTGATCGCTCCCACTCGGTGGTACCCCCCAGCTCTGCTGATCGCTCCCACTCGGTGGTACCCCCCAGCTCTGCTGATCGCTCCCACTCGGAGGTACCCCCCAGCTCTGCTGATCGCTCCCACTCGGTGGTACCCCCCAGCTCTGCTGATCGCTCCCACTCGGTGGTACCCCCCAGCTCTGCTGATCGCTCCCACTCGGTGGTACCCCCCAGCTCTGCTGATCGCTCCCACTCGGTGGTACCCCCCAGCTCTGCTGATCGCTCCCACTCGGTGGTACCCCCCAGCTCTGCTGATCGCTCCCACTCGGTGGTACCCCCCAGCTCTGCTGATCGCTCCCACTCGGTGGTACCCCCCAGCTCTGCTGATCGCTCTACTTTGTAGTATTCAGCATGGCCAGCAAAGTTGTCAGTGGAGGTTTCCTTTAAAGCAGTCCCGTTTTTGTTTACACCCAGTGACGTGCTTTCGCAGCCTCGTTGAAACAGATTCCTATTCATCCAAGTTGTGTGAAAACCAACGACTCCCCCAGGATTGGGATTTTAGGCGCCTATTACCCAGCTGTTCCAGTCAGTTGTGTTTACTGGCTCCGTGTTCTCTACTCCATGGCTAACGTTCTTGGAAACAAGAGGCTTGGCTGTCCAGGAACTTTCTGCTCCGAGAACATACTGTAAAATATTTTTCTGTCAAAACTCAGCCTGTCAGTTCAGTAAATAAACAGGCTGGCACAGCCAAGCTGATGTCATGATCAGGCTGTTCATTCCTGCACTCCAAATGTCTGGTTCAAATAAATAATCACTATTTGTACTGGGCTGTCCACCAGCCAGCATGAGCATCCACCCAATGAAATCTTATATGTCGCCATGCTTTTATTCTTGTACCTATGGGGTACACATTGAATCAATGTGTAGGAAAAGACTCAGAGGGAACTTTTTTTTTTTTCCCTAAAAGTTTCATCATATTTTGGAATATTCTTGCATAACTGCATTTTTCAGTGCAGGTCCCATAGCCATCCTGGCAGCCAGTACAATAAATAAATGGAAATCTGTACCTTTTTTTTAACTTGTTGGGCCCCCTTCCCGCCAATGCCAAAATCTTGTGTACATCCTGTCCTGCTACTCCCAGGAGCCATTAGAGGGGCCTGTAGACCTCAGTGAGGGGGGCACACTCCTCCCTTCAAATATGTCAAAGCGTAGGTTTTTATCTTTTGATTACAGGTGTGTGTATATATATATATATATATATATATATATATATATATATATATATATATATATATATATATATATATATATATATATATATATTATAATTTTACTGTGTATACATACACACACTATATTGTTGTATTGGGGCGCCCACCTTTACCTGCACGTGAACTTTAATGGCATCCCAGTCTTAGCCCGTAGGGTTCAATATTGAGTTGGCCCGCCCTTTGCAGCTATAACAGCTTCAACTCTTCTGGGAAGGCTGTCCACAAGGTTTAGGAGTGTGTCTATGGGAATGTTTGACCATTCTTCCAGAAGAGCATTTGTGAGGTCAGGTACTGATGTTGGACGAGAAGGCCTGGCTCGCAGTCTCTGCTCTAATTCATCCCAAAGGTGTTCTATTGGGTTGAGGTCAGGACTCTGTGCAGGCCAGTCAAGTTCCTCTACCCCAAACTTGCTCATCCATGTCTTTATGGACCTTACTTTGTGCACTGGTGACCAGTCATGTTGGAACAGGAAGGGGCCATCCCCAAACTGTTCCAACAAAGTTGGGAGCATGAAATTGTCCAAATTGTCTTGGTATGCTGACGCCTTAAGAGTTCCCTTCACTGGAACTAAGGGGCCAAACCCAACCCCTGAATAACAACCCCACACCATAATCCCCCCTCCACCAAACTTTACACTTGGCACAATGCAGTCAGGTAAATACCATTCTCTTGGCATTGCACTTGGTGATGTAAGGTTTGGATGTCATGGAAAACCATTTAATGAAGCTCTTTACGCACTGTTGTTGTGCCAATCTGAAGGCCACATGAAATTTGGAGGTCTGTAGCTATTGACTCTGCAGACAGTTGGCGACTTCTGCGCACTGTGAGCTTCAGCATGCGTTGACCTCACTCTGTCATTTTAGTGGTCTTACCACTTCATGGAGGAGTTGCTGTTGTTCCCAGCTGCTTCCACTTTGTTATAACACCACTAACAGTTGAATATGGAATATTTAGTAGCAAGGAAATTTCACGGCTAGACATTTCACAGGTAGTAACCTATCATAGTACCATGCTTGAATTTACTGAGCTCGAGAGTGACCCTTTCTTTCACAAATATTTGAAGCAGCAGTCTGCATGTCTAGGCGCTTAATTTTATACACCTGTGGCCATAGAGGTGACTGGAACACCTGAATCCAATTATTTGGAGGGGTGTCCCAATACTTTTGGCGTGTGTGTGTGTGTGTAAGTGGGACGATGACTCTGAATGGGGTTACAGTGTGATGGGGGGGGACTTCCGATGTGAAAGGCGATATTTCTGATATTAGGGGGACGACTTCTGATGTGGAATTGGAGACTGTGATTTAAGGAGGGTTATGATTTGACGTGAAAGGGGGGTATTGAAGGAGAGCTCTGATGTGTGGTGGGGGGAGACTTCTGATTTAAAAGGGGGGACTGTGATTGAAGGGGGGTTATGATGTGATGGGTCAGCTTCTGATGTGAAAAGGGGACTCCTGAAGGATTTTGAAGGGGAACACTGATTGTGTGTGTGGGGGGACTTCTGAAAGGGGGGGCTGTGATTGAAGGGGGAGGGGTTATGATATGGGGGTGCTTCTGATGTGAAAGGAAGGACTTTGGGGAGCTTCTGATGTGAAAGGGGGACTCTTGATGTGTAAGGGGGGCTACAATGTGGTTGAAGGAGGAACTCTGATATTGAAGGAGAGCTCTGATGATGTGGGGGGACTCTAATTTGAAAAGGGGTTATGATGTGATGGGGGGGGGGGGGGGGGCTTCTGTTGTGAAGGGGACTTCTGATTTAAGGAGAGGCTCTGATGTTTTGGGGGGACTCGGATTGAAGGAGGTTTACGATGTGAAAGGGGGGGACTTCTGATGTTAAAGAGGAACTCTGATTGATGGAGGACTTCTGATCTGAAAAGATGGGACTTTTTTTCTGATGTGAAAAGGGAGACTTCTGAATAAATTTTTATTTTTCTTGAAGCGTCTTCATTCATTTAAATTTTGAACTGTTCATTTGTCAATCTGATTTTTATTTTTTTTTTTTTTAGCCCTTGAATATTTGTAAAATATACAACGTGGTCGTTATACTGAAGACTCCTGGTCTAGTATCACCAAACTTTTAAACTTTTACTGAACCTACAGTGTTGGCACACTTCCAGCAGATGGCACTATTGCTATTCTTTGCTATGCTTGTCACATAATCCCATTCTTCTCTTCTAGTCCCTGTGGCTCTAGCGGTGAGATAAATCTTACATCTGATTATAAGACGCACAGCAGCCCTGATTTATGTCTAGGAGGTTGTTAAGGCATCAGTGTCTGAATCTCATTGCTCTGTAAATATGATTTGTAAAGCAAATCGAATCTACATTAGAAATCAAGACAATGTGCTAGTAATACTATCAACCATTGAAGCTCTTAAGGCCTCTTTGGCTGTATCTGTGCAGCCGATGTGTCCCGGTTGACATGAATGGGACTTCCTGCGCAGGGATGCATGGAACACCTGTGTGGGTATTACATGATTGGAGTAGGAGAGGAGGAGCAGTGATGTCACAATCTCATATGTTCAGTTAGATTATTACTATTATACAGGATTTATTTAGTGCCAACAGTTTGCACAGCGCTTTACAACATGAGGGTATATAGTACAGATACAATACAGGAGGGATCAGAGAGCCCTGCTCATTAGAGCTTACAATCTAGGAGATAATGCCTTGTATTCATTGAAACAATTACGAGGCATTCCACAGGTAGGTATATATTTGGACACAGGCACAATTTCATATTTTTGGCTCTGTACGCCACCAGAATAAAATTAAAATCCAAACAATCCAAATGAATTAGAAGTGCAGACTTTCAGCTTTAATTTATTAAATTTAATTTCATTTAATTCAGTACAAATTTTTGCGACCATTTTTTTTTTTTTTTTTTTTTTTTTACATGCCCCCCCCCCCCCCCATTTTTAGGGACAAAATGTAATTAGACAAATTAGTCATAAATGTTCATTTTTAATATTTTGTTGAGAATCCTTTACTGGCAATGACTGCCTGAAGTCTGGAACCCATGATATTACCCACGATTGGGTTTCATCCTTTCTGATTCTTTGCCAGGCTCTAACCGCAGCCGTCTTCAGTTGTTCTTTGTTTGTGGATCTTTCTGCCTTTAGTTTTGCCTTCAACAAGTGAAATGCATTCTCATTTGGGTTGAGATCATGTGATTGACTCGGCCATTGCAGAATATTCCACTTCTTTTCCTTCAAAAGCTCCTGGGTTGCTTTTGCAGTGTGTTTTGGATTGTTGCTAATCTGTACTGTGATGTATGTCTATAAAACACTGCAGAATTCATCCGGCTGCTTCTGTCATATCATCAATAAACACCAAGGACCCGGTGCCACTGGAAGCCATGCATGCCCATGCCATCACACTGCAAGCTCCACCATGTGACCACAGATGACGTTGTGTGCTTTGGATCATGAAATGTTCCAAGCCTTCTCTACACTTTTTTTTTTCCCGTCATTCTGGTACAGATTAATCTTAGTTTCATCTATCCAAAGAATGCTTTTCCAGAACTGGTCTGGCTTTTTTAGATGTTTTTTGGCAAAGTCTAATCTGGGTTTTTTATTGTTCAGGCTAATGAATGGTTTGCACCTTGTGGTGAACCCTCTGTATTTGCTCTTGTGAAGTCTTCTCTTGATTGTAGACTTTGACAATGATACACCCACCTCCCTGGAGAGTGTCCTTCACCTGCCTGGATGTTGTGAATGGGTTTTTCTTTACCATCAAGAGGATCCTGCGATCATCCACCACTGTTGTCTTCCGTGGGCGTCCAGGCCTTTTTATGTTGCTGAGATAACCAGTGCGTTCCTCTTTCCAAACTGTTGATTTGGCCACTCCTAATGTTGCTGCTATCTCTCTGATGGATTTTGTTTTCACCTTTCAAGCCTTACAAGGACCTGTTTCACTTGCATGGACAGCTCCTTTGAACTTATGATGTAGGTTCACAGCAATAGATTCCAAATGCAAATGCCACACTTAGAATCAACTCCAGACCTTTTACCTGCTTAATTGATTAAGAAATAACAAAGGAGTAGCCCACACCTGGTCATGAAACCGCTTTTGATTCACTAGTCCAATTACTTTTGGTCCCTTGAAAAAAGGGGGGGGGGGGGGGGTGGCTATTCTTAAGAGCTGTAATTCCTAAACCCTTCCTCTGATGTGGATGTACATACCCTCAAATTAAATCTGAGAGTGTGCACTTTCAGTCGATATAACTATAGCTTGAATATGTTATCTATATCTATATAGATATATATATATATATAAGTATTTCAACATGACATCCGACAAACGGGTATACATGATATGTAAACGTTTTCGGGCTATTCTGGATCACGCCCTTCTTCAGAAATTCATGTCAGGCATGATTTTCTGAAGAAGGGCGTGATCCAGAATAGCCCGAAAACATTTACATATCATGTATGCCCATTTGTCGGATGTCATGTTGATATCCTTTTGATGAATATTTTCTAAATAAATCGTTTGTGCAGCAATCCCATCTTCTATACTTTTTTCTATATCGAAGCCTGTGGGAAGTTTTGATTGGTAAGCACAACCAACTGTGACTGACGTGCACCTCACCCTCTGGATGGTTTCTATCGATATATCTATCTATCGAAATCTAGCGATTTATTTCGAAAATATTTATCAAAAGGATATCAACATGACATCCGACAAACGGGCATACATGATATGTAAATGTTTTTGGGCTATTCTGGATCACGCCTTTCTTAAGAAAATCATGCCTGACATGAATTTCTGAAGAAGGGCGTGATCCAGAATAGCCCAAAAACATTTACATATCATGTATGCCTGTTTGTCGGATGTCATGTTGAGATATATAATATTACTGTGTGAATGGCAGCAGTGCTGGGTGTGTCCCCCACCCCCGTGGTCATTTTGCAAATGGGAATGCTCTCACGCAGAACCCTCAAGATCGTAGCTATCACTGTAGTAGCACTGACTGCTGTGCTGATTGTCAGCTTCCCTGGCGGCCTATAAGAAATGAGATATGCAAACTTATCTTGACCCAAGCTGGACCATGCAATACATATCATTCCTGGAGTTCAGCTTTAAAAGACTGGCGTTACTTTGAAGAAAGACTTATTGCTTCTTCATAGTTTTATGTCCTGGTTCTGGAGGGTCTTTCCATAGTCATTTTAAAATCCAATAGCAGACCACAGCTTGTTCTTTCAGTGATCTTTTTAGAGCTTTGATAACTGAATGGATAGTCTTTCTGCAGTACCAGACTTCACCAGCGGGTGGAATGAAAAGTTGCAGCTCCTGGTGAAAAGAGGCAGCCGCACAGTTTATTACTAAAATCTCTAGCAGTGTTATCAGCCTTGCTCCGTTCCCTTATATGGGACTACAGAACCCTCTCCCCTCCCCTCATCAGGTGTTGTTTTTTGTTGATTATTTATTACAGATTTATTTATATAGCGCCGACAATTTGCACAGCACTGCTGTACATTCACATCAGTCCCTGTCCCCAAGGAGCTTACAATTTAAGGTCCCTGTTTCACGTACATATTTACATTTGTACGCACATTCTAGGACCAGTTTAACCTACCAGAATGTTTTTCTAGGGGTGTGGGAGGAAACTCACGCAGGTGCAGGAAGAATTTGTAAACTCCATGCAGATTGTGTCCTGACCAGGATTCTGATTGAGGAACCTAGTTCTGCAAAGCAGAAGGGCCAACCACTTGATGGATGTATTTTGCAGTGTGCGGTAAGAGATTATTAATCTCTTCTTGTGTTCCTTTCACAGCTTGCTAAGACGTCTTGTTACCCTGATCTCCAAGCAAGCCACCGTCATCGCGTCCAACGAGGCCTTCAAGAAACAGGCCGAGAGCGCAAGCGATGCTGCCAAGAAATACATGGATGAGAATGACAAGCTGAAGAAGGTATCTGCCACCAACATGTATGAAACAAATGCAGCCCATAGATGAGTCGGTTTTTATTTATTTTTATTTTTTTTACTCGATTCCCCCATACACACACTCGATGTGGTATTCCTCTCCACAAGCTATTGTATTCTACCATCGGGGAGACTTCACAGCCATCAGAATACCCTGATCAGTGTCGCAGGCTATAGCTGGGGGCACTGATTAAGTGGGGAAAATCTGTAGATGGACTTCTGTACAAAACCTCCCTGAGCATACATGGATCAAAATTCATCCGAACCCCTGCTGAACTGACCGAATGTTGATTCATGTATGACCGGCTTGGTTGTAAAAGCCGACGTTTTTTTTTTTTTTTTACCTTTTATCAATTCTATGCATCTAGGTAAAAAACCTCTCCCCCACAGCCCCCAATACTTGCCTTATCTTGATCCAGTGCTGTGCATGGAAGCCTAGGCTCCTGCGGGGTCACTCTCTCTTTCTCTTTCTCTTTCTCTTTCTCTTCCTCTCTCTTTCTCCTTCTCTCTCTCTCACTCTCACTCTCACTCTCACTCTCACTCTCACTCTCACTCTCACTCTCACTCTCTCACTCTCACTCTCACTCTCACTCTCTCACACTCACTCACTCACTCACTCACTCTCGCTCTTTCTCTTTCCCTCTCGCTCTTTCTCTTTCCCTCTCGCTCTTTCTCTTTCCCCCTCTCGCTCTTTCTCTTTCCCCCTCTCGCTCTTTCTCTTTTCTCTTTCCCTCTCGCTCTTTCTCTTTTCTCTTTCCCTCTCGCTCTTTCTCTTTCTCTTTCCCTCTCGCTCTTTCTCTTTCCCTCTCGCTCTTTCTCTTTCCCCCTCTCGCTCTTTCTCTTTCCCCCTCTCGCTCTTTCTCTTTCCCCCTCTCGCTCTTTCTCTTTCCCCCTCTCGCTCTTTCTCTTTCTCTTTCCCTCTCGCTCTTTCTCTTTCTCTTTCCCTCTCGCTCTTTCTCTTTCTCTTTCCCTCTCGCTCTTTCTCTTTCTCTTTCCCTCTCGCTCTTTCTCTTTCTCTTTCCCTCTCGCTCTTTCTCTTTCTCTTTCCCCCTCGCTCTTTCTCTTTCCCTCTCTCGCTCTTTCTCTTTCCCTCTCTCGCTCTTTCTCTTTCCCTCTCTCGCTCTTTCTCTTTCCCTCTCTCGCTCTTTCTCTTTCCCTCTCTCGCTCTTTCTCTTTCCCTCTCTCGCTCTTTCTCTTTCCCTCTCTCGCTCTTTCTCTTTCCCTCTCTCGCGCTCTTTCTCTTTCCCTCTCTCGCTCTCTTTCTCTTTCCCTCTCTCGCTCTCTTTCTCTCTTTTTCTCTCGCTCTCTTTCTCTCTTTTTCTCTCGCTCTCTTTCTCTCTTTTTCTCTCGCTCTCTTTCTCTCTTTTTCTCTCGCTCTCTTTCTCTCTTTTTCTCTCGCTCTCTTTCTCTCTTTTTCTCTCGCTCTCTTTCTCTCTTTTTCTCTCGCTCTCTTTCTCTCTTGCGCGCTCTCTCAATTGCTCCCACTGCTGTCAATTACAGCCAATTAGCAGGGGGCATGGCTAAGCATGTTATAGACACACAAAGTAGGGCTCGGGAGCGTCACAGGCTATAGCTGGGGGCACTGATTAAGTGAGGAAAATCTGTAGATGGACTTCTGTAAAAAACCTCCCTGAGCATACATGGATCAAAATTCACCCGAATCCCTGCTGAACTGACCGAATTTTGATTCATGTATGGCCAGCTCGGTTGTAAAAGCTGACGTTTTTTTTTTACCTTTTATCAATTCTATGCATGTAGGTAAACCCCCCCCCCCCCCCCAGCCCCCAATACTTGCCTGATCTTGATCCAGTGCTGTGCATGGAAGCCTAGGCTCCAGCGGGACCGCTCTCTCTCGCGCTCTCTCTCAAGCTCTTAGCAGGGGGGCATGGCTAAGCGTGTTATAGACACACAGAGTGTGGGGGGGGGGGGAGATCCGAGAAGGAGGATGGGGGCTGCTCTGTGTGAAGCCATTACACAGAGCGGGTAAATATAACATGTTTGTTATAACCCTTGTGGTTATTCACCTGCTATGCATTGAGCTGAAAAACCTCTTGTAATTCACCAGCTCCCCCTTTTACTTACCTGAGCCCGATCGTTCTTGCGCCAGGGACCAGCACCCCAGGCTCCAGCCGGTGTCTTGGGTCCTGATTGGATAGATTGATAGCAGCGCAGCCATTGGCTCCCGCTGCTGTCAATCAAATCCAATGATTCGGGAGATGCTGGGCCGAGTCCTGCTATCAAAAGACGCAGCAGCAGGACACGGAAGCGCGCCCGCATAGGTGCCCCGAGGGAGAGCGCCTCTCCGATGGGGCACTTGAGAAGAGGAGGAGACAGGAGCGCTGCTGAGGGACCCCAGAAGAGGAGGATCGGGGGCCAATCTGTGCAAAATCAACTGCACAGAGGAGGCAAGTATGATAGGTTTGTTTTATTTTTTTTTAATAAAAAAGGAACCTTTAAGTTATCCTTTAATAAAAAGAACCCAAGCTTTTACTATCACTTTAACTCTGTAATAATTAGAAAGAATTGGATTGACTTTTAATTGTTGTCTCCATTGTGGAGATCCAGGAAAGCAATTTTCTTTAGTAAAATAGGGAGGGGTTAAAAGCTCTGTCAGGTTATTATTACTACATGTGTTCCTTCGGGTGGTCGCTGCAGTACCAGACTTCATCATAGATGGAGCTCCAAGTAAATTTTGCTTCTGTCCTAGAAGAGCCTTTTATATCAATTAGGGCTTCTAGCGATATGGTTATAAGTAGTACTGTAAATCCTTTTGAAAAACTAAAATTGTCACCTTTTTATGACCTATAATCTTGTACTTCTGCTGAAAAGTTATATTTGCATAACTCCTCCCAAAGAGACAGCCCACTGCTTGCATCAACCAAAGCTGATTGGTTACTATGCACAGCTGCACCAGATTCTGTGTGCTCCAGTTTTTTTTTTTTTTTTTTTCGTAAATCTCCCCCATTGTGTTACACTTCAAAAGACTGGAAAAAACATCCTCTGTATTGCAAATTGCTGAAGTAAAATTGCATTGGATTCAACTAGTGCAGGGATATGCTATTAGCGGACCTCCAGAACTACAAGTCCCATGAGGCATAGCCAGACTCTGACAGCCACAAGCATGACACCCAGAGGCAGAGGCATGATGGGACTTGTAGTTTGGCAACAGCTGGAGGTCCACTAATTGCATATCCCTGCGACTAGTGTGTCTTATTGAAGATTTAAGCTGCCTGTGGATGGTGTCAAGTCAGCAGGTGACCATACTGCTCAGACAGACTGGGTGTGTACCATACCTTTTATATCAGTCCTTGTCCTCAAGGGGCTTACAAGCTAAGGTCTCTATCCCGTGTACATACTAGGGCCAATTTTAAACAAGAGCCAATTAACCACTTCAGCTCCGGAAGGTTTACCCCCACCCCTTCATGACCCAGGCCTTTTTTGCGAGATGGCACTGCGTTATTTTAACTGATAATTGCGCGGTCATGCAACACTGTACCCAAATAAGATTTGCGTGCTTTTTTTCCCACAAATCGAGCTTTCTTTTGGTGGTATTTGATAACCTCTGCGTTTTTTTTTTTTTTTCCTGCTATAAACAAAAAAAGACCGACCAATTTTGAAAAAAAAAAAAAAAAAAAAACCCCAATATTTCTCACTTTCTGCTATAAAACACATCAAATAAAAAATGTAAAAGAATCAAATTTCTTCATCAATTTAGGCCAATATTTATTCTGCTACATATTTTTGGTAAAAAAAAAAAAAAAAAAATCCCAATAGCCGTATATTGATTGGTTTGGGCAAAAGTTATAGCGTCTACAAAATATGGGATAGATTTATGGCATTTGTTTTTATAGCGGGACTGCGACATTGCGGTAGAAAAATCGGACACTAAAATGGGGTACATACTATAAGAAAATCAGGCAAACATTCGTCTGATTATTTATTTATTTATTTTTCTCTGTTTCACAGCAAATTGGAACTGATGAACGAAAATTCGTACAAAACTTTTCACGAAAATTCTCGTACGGCAAAGGCTTTTTTTTGTTGTTGTTTGTTTCTGATCATGCACAGTCTTTTTTTTTTTTCCTGATTTTTCAGGAAAATGAAAATCGTTTGTTCCGTTCCCGTACGAGCAACATTTTGGAGTTGGCCCCTTTTTGAGAATTTTCGTACGTAAATTCAGAATTGGCTGTGGAAAGTTGTGTACACACTATACGAAAATCGTATGAACGTTCTTTGGACGAAAATATTCGCCCGATTTTCTTAGTGTTTTCTTGTAATTCTTGTCTTCTTGTGTTTTCTTCTAGCCCTAAGTGACACTTTTTGAGGAACAGTGATTAGTGATAAAAATACACACTGTCACTGTACTAATGACTCTGGCTGGGGAAGGGGGGGTCATTGGGAATGGGTAAGGGGGGGGGAGCCTAGGTACCATACAGTGACCTGACACACCCCCTGCGCATATAGCAGTGTAATGCACTTCTATAAGCAAACATAATGTGTAAAAAAAAAAAAAAAAAAAAATACTGAACACTTCCCCAGAGTAGTACAATGTTACTATGGTAACATTATATTGCTCTGGTCAAAAAAGAAAAAAATATATAATTTTTTTTTTTTTTACTGCCACCAGTCAGTGTCCCTGATCACCGCCACACCAGTTATGTTATGATGCTGGTGGCAGCATGTAAAAAAAATAGATTAATAAAAAAAAAAATAAATAAATAAGTGTTTTTTTTTTTTATTTCTTAATTTTCCAAAAACGTATGATAAAAAAAATTACAACTTCAAAAAACTCACCATGCCTCTTACTAAATACCTTAGAATGTCTACTTTCTAAAAAAAAGGGGTCATTTGGGGTCTATTTGTACTGTTCTGACATTTTTGGGCCTCAAGAAATGAGATCGGCCGCCGGTACATCAGGATTGATCGATTTTATAGATATATCTATCATAGTTTGTGGATTCTATAACTTTCCTACAGACTAAATAATATCCACTGATTTGTGTTATTTTCACCAAGGAAATGTAGCAAGAATACATTTTGACCTAAATTTATGACGAAAAAGATTTATTTGCAAAATTTTATAACCGAAATCAAGAAAAATGTGGGTTGTTTTTTTACATCCAGTATCATCACATAACTGGTGTGGCGGTGATCAGGGACACTGACTGGTGACAGTATAAAGTATATATGTGTGTGTGTGTTTATATATATATATATATATATATATATATATATATATATATATATATATATATATATATATATATATATATGTATGTGTGTGTATATATATTTTATTTTTTGACGAGTGCAATATACTGTTACCTGTGTACTACTCTGGGGAAGTGATCAGTATTTTTTTTTTTTTTTTTTTTACATACTCCCAGCATCATCACATAACTGGTGTGGCGGTGATCAGGGACACTAACTGGTGACAGTATAAAATTAAAAAAAAAAAAATTATATATATATTTTTTTTCTTTTTTGACCAGAGCAATATACTGTTACCATAGTAACAGTGTACTACTCGGGAAGTGATCAGTTTTTTTTTTTTTTTGTTTTTTTTGTTTTTTTTTTTTAATTTTGGTATTTTTTTAAAATTTGTTTAGCAAAAAATAAATAAATAAATGCCACCGAAAGAAATCTATATTTGTGTGAAAAAAAAAGATAAAAATTTCTTGTGTACAGTGTTGCATGACTGCATTTTTTTTTTTTTTTTTTTAATCGTTTAGCAAAAAAATAAATACCCCCAAAAGAAATCTCTATTTGTGTGAAATAAAATGATAAAAAATGTCATATGTGTACAGTGTTGCATGACTGCTTGTTTGTCATTTCAAAGTGTGAGAGAGCACTGAAAGCTGAACATTGGCCCGGGCAGAAAGGGGGTAAAAGTGCCCGGGTATTAAAGTGGTTAATGGGGAAAAGTGCTTGTAGTAAACAGATGTACAATATCCAGATTAAACTGATCAATGCCTTTTTTTTTTTTTCTTTTTTTTTTTCTTTCTTTCCACGCTCAGCAACTAAAGGCCGCAGGGCTCGAGGTCTGCGACTTGTCGGAGAGCAACGCTGAGGAGGAAAACAAGCTGCTTAAAGAAGAAGTCAAGAAGCTCAAAGATGAACTCCAATCCACCAAGAAATGTAAGTGACACCCAAATAGAAAACTGCGGTGGTTGTCATTCACCAGGCTGAAGTCCAATCGATGTGTAACCAATAATAACTGCCCTTGTCCCGTCCTAGGGAGGATAATAAATGTCGTTCCTGGTGACGGGGGAAGCTGCTGATTGCAGCAATCCTGAGATCATGGCCCTGCCAGGGAAGGTCACTTTGTTCTGGGTGGTTGTAAATGTCACACACTAAAGACAGAAGGTTTTGTGTTGTGGGAGAGTTTGGTTTCCATAGGATAACCTTTTATGGACTGGTGGCCGTCAGTTGTGCTTTTTTTATTTTTCTTTTTTTTTTTTTTTTTTTTTTTAAACTTTTTTGCAAATTTTAAGGCCTCATGAACACTTTTTTTTTTTTTTTTTTTTACGTTTTCACAGCAGCTGTTTTTGGCTGTAGACTTTTTTTTTTTCTACAGTCATTAAACTCTCCATCACGTTGTCCTATGTGTCCATGCACACGTAGGCTGTTAGCAGTTTTGAACAGTAAAAAAAAAAACAAAACTAGTGGGTTCTGAGAGACGTTTTTCAGCTGTAAAAACGCTCTAACGCTGATAAACGTCGATAAACGCACAAAAACGTTGTTTACCAGCGTTTTTTAACATTCTTGATCCATTGGAGAGGATTGGAGTGAAAAAAGGGGGAATTTTTTTTTTTTTTAATTTATTTCAGGAAACAGGTTCACAAGGACCAGGACAACAAGATTAGCAACGTAACAATGCAACATAAACATTTACATTAAAAAAAGGGGGAATTTTAGGGACTTTCAGGAAGCTTCACACAAAGTCCCACATCCTCTGTATATGTATATATATATACTTTGGTCCATTGAAAAAAATAAATAAATAAAAAAAAAAACAAAACAAAAAAAAAAAAAAAAAAAACGCTAACGAGGAAAAACGCTAAACACTATTGCAAAAATGCTGCAAAAAGTTGAAAAACTCACTGCAAAGCTACTAACGTCTTTATAAGGTTATTTTAACGTCCAGTGTGCATGAGGCCTAAAACCAGAAAAACTTTAACCGCTTCAGCCCCGGAAGATTTGGCTGCTTAATGACCAGGCCATTTTTTTTTGCGATTCGGCACTGCGTCGCTTTAACTGACAATTGCGTGGTTGTGCGACCTTGCTCCCAAACAAAGTTGATGTCTTTTTTTTTTCCCCACAAACAGAGCTTTCTTTTGGTAGTATTTGATCACCTCTGCGTATTTTATTGTTTGCGCTATAAACAAAAAAAGGCTGAAAATTAAAAAAAAACAATATTTTTTACTTTCTGCTATAAAAAAAAATATCCGTTCTGTATTTTTCTACATATTTCTATATAAGTTTGGTAAAAAAAAAATTGCAATAAGCGTATATTGATTGGTTTGCAGAAAAGTTATAGCGTCTACAAAATAGGGGATAGATTTATGGCATTTTTATTATTATTTTATTTATTTTTTTTACTAGTAATGGCGGCGATCTGCGATTTTTATCGGGATTGCGGCAGACAGATCGGACAGTTGACCGTTTTTTGGGACCAGTGACAATTATACAGTGATCAGAGCTAAAAATAGCCACTGATTACTGTATAAATGTCACTGGCAGGGAAGGGGTTAACACTAGGGGGCGATCAAGGGGTTATGTGTTCCCTAGGGAGGGGTTTATAACGGGGGGGGGGGTACTGACTGGGAGTACAGAGAGATCGCTGTTCCTAATTGCTAAGATCAGATGAGTCCCCCTATCAGAACAGGGATCTGTTTTACAATGATAGATCCCCATTCTGGCTCTGTGGAGCGATTGCGGGTGGCCAGCGGACGTCGCGGTTGAGGACACGAGCAAATTAAACCGTTTTTGGAAACCGGTTAATCAATGGGTTTAGCCTCGCTTTATGATTTACTCTGGGTTCACATATGTGCGATGCGGTAACCAGTGCGATTTACAGCACCGGTTCCCACATCGCATCTCTCCCGCAGGCAGTTCACAGTGCCCTCTGCCAACCGCTGCGGGTGTCAGTACAATGTTAATGACACCCCCAATTGGTTCACAGATCGTAGTTGTAAAGGAAATTTGTAAGTTCTGTATATAATTGTATTGTATTTTGTATGTATTGCACACGGCCCTCACTGTGCACACAGCACTAATAACGTTTTCAGTACATGTTTACATTTTTTTGAGTCCTGATTAGAGTTAGCCTGCCTATGTTACGCCCCTTGTTACCATAAACATACAATTGTAATAGTAATGTGATACCTACGTAATCATCTGTAATAAAAACCTTCAACTGCGTCATAATAAAGTAGAACAGTTATTTGAAAAGATGGGGAGTGTATCTTTTGTGTCTGTTCCCTACTACAGTAGTTATTACTAATTTGGAACGTGGAGTGGGCATCCCGGCTGTCACAGAGATAGATAGTAGAGATGCCAGCGCTGCCCAGGGATGACACAGGGATTGCACAGTGCAGGTGAGGGCACCGCTGCATCCTGGGACAGGTGAGTGTTTATTAAATATCAGCAGCTACGATTTTTGTAGCTGCTGATTTTTAATAAACAAAAAAATGAGTGGAAAACGATGTTCAAACCACACATTTGAGGTATCGCCGCGATCGGTAGAGCGAGAGCAATAATTCTAGCCCTAGACCTCCTCTGTAACTCAAAACATGCAACCTGTAGAATTTTTTTTAAACGTCGCCTATGGAGATTTTTAAGGGTAAAGGTTTGTCGCCATTCCATGAGCCGGCGCAATTTTGAAGCGTGACATGTTGGGTATCAATTTACTCAGGGTAACATTATTATCTTTCTCAATATAAAAAAAAAAAATTGGGCTAACTTTACTGTTGTCTTATTTTTTTTAATTAAAAAAGTGCATTTTTTCCAAAAAAAGTGCGCTTGTAAGACCGCTGCACAAATACAGCGTGACAGAAAGTATTGCAACGACCGCCATTTTATTCTCTAGAGTGTTAGAAAAAAATGTATAATGTTTGGGGGTTGTAAGTCATTTTTCTAGCAAACAAAACTGTTTTTAACTTGTAAACAACAAATCTCAGAAAGTGGCTCGGTCCTTAAGTGGTTAATAGCACTTTAAGGTTAACACCAAAGTGATAACTTTGTAATCGGTGCTCCCTGGAGATCAGCAATGGCTGAGGCTGTTGTCCCATAGAGGGTCAGCTATCATTCTTTCTTTGCCCTAGAGATCCATGTTTTGTTCTGCATCAGATTGCACAAACATGCACATTGACCGGCCTGTAATTTGGACTTGTCAGAGCTGAGTTATGGGTTCTCCTCAGTTCCTGGAACGTGTCACCTCTTGGGCTCGTCCTTACAGTGAAGTCTATTTCACCGTGTACCTTATTAATGTACAGTAGGTGCTATCATCCCTCAAGGGGGCGCTGTTGTGGTTTTGGCAGTACCTTGTGTTTTTTTTTTTTTTTTATTAGATGGCTATGGATTGGTCCACAGCCGTCTCATCCAGGGGCGGACTGACAACTCATGGGGGCCCCCCGGGCAATAGGAGATTATGGGGCCACACGGTATACACACACACAGTATACACAGACCTGTTTCTATTGGATGAGAAGGTACTGGAGAGGTGGGGCAGCTATAATCTCGGGATTTTTAGAACAAAAGGATGTCGGTAAGGGACATTTCAGAGTCCCTGGTTTTACTGAGGCTGGCAACCCTGATGGGGCCCCCTAGTGACCCAGGGCCCTTGGGCAGTGCCCGAGTGGTCGAATGGTCAGTCTGCCCCTGGTCTCATCATTATCAGACTTGTACAGCTAACGTCAACTAACCCCTTCAGGTCCACCGTACGCAAATATGCCTTCTTGGCTTGAAGGGGTTATACCGGGGTGATGCTTGAAGCTGCACAGTACTGTGTTTGTTTGGTTTTTTTTTTGTTTTTTTAAAGCCAGTGGTTGGCTGGAGCTTGGAGACCCAAGTGACCAGCCGGCACGTCCACCGGAGACCCAAAATGAAGCCGGAATCGGCTCCGATTGGGTCTCCTATCTATTAACCCGGAAGCGATGTCATGACATCACTTCCGGTTTACTCGGCTGCCAATGGCGCCAATTTAAAAAAAAAAAACCCTAGTATTCCAAAACGCAGATTTTGGCGTTTTGAATGCTTTTAAGTGCAAAGGAGGGATTTAGGGTCTTTTAGAAAGACAGATCCCTCCATAAAGAGTACCTGTCACTGCTTATTATGGTCACAAGGGATATTTACATTCCTTGTGACAGCAATACAAATGATCAAAATTTTTTTTTCTTTTTTTTGCACAGTTTAAAAAAAAAAAAAAAATTAAAGTGCCCTGTCCCTCGCTTGCAGAATCGAACGCATATGTAAGTCGCACCTGCAAAACCACACATGTGAGTTATCGCCGCGATCCTTAGAGCGGGAGCAATAATTCCAGAACCCAGACCTCATCTGTAACTCTAAACTGGTAACCTGTAGGAATTTTTAAAGCATCACCTATGAGATTTTTAAGTACTGTAGTTTGTCGCCATTCCACGAGCGTGTGCAATTTCAAAGCGTGACATGTTAGGTATCTTTTTACTCGGCGTAACATCATTTTTCACACTATACAAAAAAATTGGGATTACTTTTTTTTTTTTTTTAATTCATGAAAGGGTCTTTTTTTCCCGAAAAAAATTGCGTTTGAAAGGCCGCTGCGCAAATACCGTGTGATATAAAAAATTTGCAACGATCGCTATTTTATTCCCTAGGTCTAGGGGAGATATATATATATATATATATATATATATATATATATATATATATATATATATATATATATATATATATATAATATATTGTTTGGGGGTTCTAAGTCATTTTCTAGCAAAAAATACTCTCTTTAATGTGTAAACAACAAATGTCAGAAATAGTAGGCTCTTAGGCATGAAGGGGTTAAATTGTGTGCGTTGAGAGGAACACGTACTGTATCCTATTTTATTTCTTCAAAATGAAATGACATTTCATTCCGTTCTATTCATATGCACACTAGTAACAAAACACAGATAAAACCTGGACCCTCCATAGACACCTTGTCTCTGATCAGACTGAATGGAGTTCTAATTTAGTGGGGTTTTTTTTTTTGTCTCTGCAGTGATGACTGCAAATATTAGATTTCGCCAGCAGGTGGTGCTGTAGCTAAAATCTATTCTAGACTGTAGGGCTGCAACTAACGATTATTTTCATAATCGAATAGTTGTCCGATTGTTTTGATTAATGGGATAAAATCATTAAAAAAAAAGTAATATGCAATTTTTTCGTTTATTTAAAGTAATAATGAAAATTGGGGGGCACTATTCCTCCTGGGAACACCAATGATGGGGCAGCACTATTCCTCCCGGGATCAACAATGATGGGGCATTATCCCCCCCCCTCCCAGGAACACTAATGAGGCATTATTCCCCCCCCCCCTTCCAAGGAACACCAATGGGGCACTCCCACCCCAGCAACACCAATCGGGGCACTATATCCCCCCCCCCCCCAACACCAATAGGGCACTATTCTCCCCCCCCCCCCAGCAACACCAAAGGGGCACTATTCTCCCCCCCCCCAGCAACACCAAAGGGGGCACTATTCTCCCCCCCCAGCAACACCAAAGGGGCACTATTCTCCCCCCCCCCCAGCAACACCAAAGGGGCACTATTCTCTCCCCCCCCCCCCCCAGCAACACCAAAGGGGCACTATTCTCCCCCCCCCCCCAGCAACACCAAAGGGGCACTATTCTCCCCCCCCCAGCAACACCAAAGGGGCACTATTCTCCCCCCCCCAGCAACACCAAAGGGGCACTATTCTCCCCCCCCCAGCAACACCAAAGGGGCACTATTCTCCCCCCCCCCCAGCAACACCAAAGGGGCACTATTCTCCCCCCCCCAGCAACACCAAAGGGGCACTATTCTCCCCCCCCCCAGCAACACCAAAGGGGCACTATTCTCCCCCCCCCAGCAACACCAAAGGGGCACTATTCTCCCCCCCCCCAGCAACACCAAAGGGGCACTATTCCCCCCCCCCCCCAGCAACACCAAAGGGGCACTATTCTCCCCCCCCCCCCAGCAACACCAAAGGGGCACTATTCTCCCCCCCCCCCCCCAGCAACACCAAAGGGGCACTATTCTCCCCCCCCCCCCAGCAACACCAAAGGGGCACTATTCTCAAGCAACACCAAAGGGGCACTATCCCCCCCCCCCGCAACACCAAAGGGGCACTATTCTCCACCCCCCCGCAACACCAAAGGGGCACTATTCTCCCCCCCCCAGCAACACCAAAGGGGCACTATTCTCCCCCCCCCAGCAACACCAAAGGAGGCGCGGACGTGCCTGGCCACATACAGCTGCGCCGCCACCTTGTACACAGGAGGATTCTAATGGACCGGCAGGGAGGAAGGTGCGGACCAACTAATCGATAATGAAAATCGTTGACATTGATTTTGATTATCGATGAATTTTTTCTGCCCTACTAGACTGTTTTGGTTGGACTACTAGAATCTGGACTTGTGTCTTTTTTCAACCAGACTAACTACAGTGCATCCGGAAAGTATTCACAGAGCTTCACTTTTTCCACATTTTGTTATGTTACAACCTTATTCCAAAAATGGATTCAATTCATTATTTTCCTCAAAATTCTACAAACAATACACCATACGTTTGTTTAAAGGGCTGCTGTGATTGGCCCTCTACCCTGATCTGTAATCACAGAGCACAATGGAAGCGTGCCCCGGGGAGGGGTGAGGTTCTGGGAGGACGTCTGTGTACACCCCCCCCCAGAATCGGGCGACTGCCCTGTAGCCATCATTTGGCAATAGTGCAGATTAAACATCTCTCTGGAGAAGATAGAAATTTACAGCGGTCAGGAAAGGGGGATAAGTGAGAGATGCTCAGGGGCGGACTGACAACTCATGGGGCCCCCAGGCAATAGATTATGGGGCCACACAGTGTATACACACACACACATAGTATACACACAGTACACACACAGTATACACACACAGTATACACACACAGTATACACACACAGTATACACACACAGTATACACACACAGTATACAGTACACACACAGTATACACACACAGTATACACACACAGTATACACACACACACAGTATACACACACAGTATACACACACACATACAGTATACACACACATACAGTATACACACACATACAGTATACACACACATACAGTATACACACACATACAGTATACACATACACACATACAGTATACACATACACACATAGAGTATACACACACACACATAGAGTATACACACACATATAGAGTATACACACACACACATACAGTATACACACACATACAGTATACACACACATACAGTATACACATACAGCATACACACACACATACAGTATATACACACACACACATACAGTATACACACACATATACAGTATACACAGTATACACACATACAGTATACACACACATACAGTATACACATACAGTATACACACACACACATACCGTATATACACACACATACAGTATATATACACACACATACAGTATACACATACAGCACACACACACACATACAGTATACACACATACAGTATACACAGTATACACACATACGGTACACACACACACATATAGAGTGTACACACACATATAGAGTGTACACACACATATACAGTATACACATATAGAGTATACACACACATATACAGTATACACACACTGAAAAGGTACTGGAGAGGCGGGGCAGCTATAATCTTGGGATTTATAAAAAAACACAGATTTTTACATACTGTCCCTGGTTTTATTGAGGCTGACAACCCTGATGGGGCCCTCGGGCAGTGCCCGAATGGTCAGTCCGCCCCTGCAAGGGCTTCATTTCATAAAGGAATGGTGAGCCAAACCTTGGAGGATTGTGATTATGAATCTGAGTGAAGACCTTCATTGGGAATGACTTTTCTTGATGGTTTTTCAGCACTGCAGAAGTCAGACAATGAAGTGGTCGCCATCAAGAAGCAGAGCGAAGGCTTAACGAAGGAATACGACCGACTGCTGGATGAATACTCCAAATTACAGGTGAGAGTTGGTGTCGGGATGTCTGTATTGTGTTGGTGATCCGCATGGGGAAGAATGCAACATTTCCATGGCAGCAACAACAGTGGGGGCAGGGGGTCGGGGGGGGGGGGGTTCTTGGATGGTGTAAGGTAGGGGTCTCCAAACGTTTGACAACAGAGTGCCAGCTTACTGCCCTTCAGACTTTAGGAGGCTGGACTGTGGTCAGTGGGAGTAGAAAATACCATAGGTTTGGTGGTCAGTGGGAGTAAAAAAAAAAAAAGTACCTTGTTGAGAGGAATAGTGCCCCATGATTGGTGTTAGTAGGAGGAATAGTGCCCTATGATTGGTGGCAGTGGGAGGAATAGTGCCCTATGATTGGTGTCAATGGGAGGAATAGTGCCCCATGATTGGTGTTAGTAGGAGGAATAGTGCCCTATGATTGGTGTCAGTGGGAGGAATAGTGCCCCATGATTGGTGTCAGTGGGAGGAATAGTGCCCTATGATTGGTGGCAGTGGGAGGAATAGTGCCCTATGATTGGTGTCAATGGGAGGAATAGTGCCCCATGATTGGTGGTAGTGGGAGGAATAGTGCCCCATGATTGGTGTCAGTGGGAGGAATAGTGCCCTATGATTGGTGGCAGTGGGAGGAATAGTGCCCCATGATTGGTGTCAGTGGGAGGAATAGTGCCCCATGATTGGTGTCAGTGGGAGGAATAGTGCCCCATGATTGGTGTCAGTGGGAGGAATAGTGCCCCATGATTGGTGGCAGTGGGAGGAATAGTGCCCTATGATTGGTGGCAGTGGGAGGAATAGTGCCCCATGATTGGTGTCAGTGGGAGGAATAGTGCCCCATGATTGGTGTCAGTGGGAGGAATAGTGCCCTATGATTGGTGGCAGTGGGAGGAATAGTGCCCCATGATTGGTGTCAGTGGGAGGAATAGTGCCCTATGATTGGTGGCAGTGGGAGGAATAGTGCCCTATGATTGGTGTCAATGGGAGGAATAGTGCCCTATGATTGGTGTCAGTGGGAGGAATAGTGCCCCATGATTGGTGTCAGTGGGAGGAATAGTGCCCTATGATTGGTGTCAGTGGGAGGAATAGTGCCCCATGATTGGTGTCAGTGGGAGGAATAGTGCCCTATGATTGGTGTCAGTGGGAGGAATAGTGCCCTATGATTGGTGTCAGTAGGAGGAATGGTGCCCCATGATTGGTGTCAGTGGAAGGATTAGTGCAGAACACAATGACTAATGTTGCTGGCTATAGCTGGCGGCACTAATTGCTCGGGAAAAACACAACAGGCTGGTTGTACACAAGTTGATCGTTGGATGGACTTGTGTACAATCACTGTGCCCATACATGGATCATAATGTGTCCGGCACCTGCTGACTCTCCATCCCGGCCGGCTTAACACTTCTTGCTGCTCCAGAGATGGTTCACTGAAGTTACAATCAAACCAGAAAAAAAGAAGGCGGAGACCTCGTCTCAGAAATATGAAGACTTAATAAAGTCAATTTTGAAGTTACTGGAATTGAGAAAATTGTGCTGATCAAACCTTCATCCAAGTAGCGTCTCATTCCTCCTACGAGCGGATATCCTGATGAACATCGTTTTCTCAATTCCTTTGTGAGGACAAAATTGACTTTTTATTCTGCCTTTTTTTATAAGATAACACACAAGGTTGCTGTGCCCTTTTTTTTTTCCCTTGTTAACACAACACTCATCAGTCCACAAATAAAAAGCGCACTAATGTGCACACATGTTTGACCCTCTTCTTTTTTTTTTTTTTTTTTTTTTTTTTTTTTACATCTACAGTGCCTTGATAAAGTATTCATACCCCTTAAAATTTTTTACATTTTGTCATGTTACAACCAAAAACGTAAATGTATTTTATTGGGATTTTATGTGATCGACCAACACAATGTGGCACATAATTGTGAAGTGGAAGAAAATGATAAATGGTTTTCAACATGTTTTACAAATAAATATGTGAAAAGTGTGGCGTACATTTGTATTCAGCACCCTTTACTCCGATACCCCTAACTAAAATCTAAGGGAACCAATTGCCTTCAGAAGTCAACTAATTAGTCCACCTGTGTGTAATTTAATCTCAGTATAAATACAGCTGTTCTGTGAAGCCCTCAGAGGTTTGTTAGAGAATCTTAGTGAACAAACAGCATCATGAAGGCCAAGGAACACACCAGATAGGTCAGGGATAAAGTTGTGGAGAAGTATAAAGCAGGGTTAAGTTATAAAAAAATATCCCGAGCTTTGAACATCTCACGGAGCTCTGTTCAATCCATCATCTGAGAATGGAAAGAGTATGGCACAACTGCAAACCTTCCAAGACATGGCCGTCCACCTAAACTGACAGGCCGGGCAAGGAGAGCATTCATCAGAGAAGAGCCAAGAGGCCCATGGTAACTCTGGAGGAGCTGCAGAGATCCACAGCTCAGGTGGGAGAATCTGTCCACAGGACAACTATTAGTCGTGTTCTCCACAAATCTGACCTTTATGGGAGAGTGGCAAGAAGAAAGACACTGTTAAATGAAAGCTATAAAAAGTCCTGTTTCCATGTGGGGGACACAGCAAACATGTGGAAGAAGGTGCTCTGGTCAGATGAGACCAAAATTGAACTTTCTTTATCCACCAAATATAATGTTTTGCTTTTAGACTAAAAAATAGGATTTTTTATAACACAGAGGTCCTGCCCCTCTTCTTCTGGGGTATATGTATATTGCTTTGCTACAAAAACTGAGGCACTCCCGGTATGGGAGGGGTTATATAGGGAGGCAACTTCCTGTTTAGGGTGTGCCAGTGTCCATCACCTGAAGGTGGCCTGTAACCCACATAGTAATTTACTATGGTGCTCTGTGTCCCGTGATGTACTCCAAGAAAAGGATTTTACAGGTAAGCTGTTATAAAAATCCTATTTTTTGGTCTAAAAGCAAAACACTATGTTTGGTGGAAAACGAACACTGCACATCACCCTGCACACACCATCCCAACCGTGAAACATGGTGGTGGCAGCATCATGTTGTGGGGATGCTTTTCTTCAGCAGGGACAGGGAAGCTGGTCAGAGTTGATGGGAAGATGGATGGAGCCAAATACAGGGCAATCTTAGAAGAAAACCTGTTAGTCTACAAAAGACTTGAGACTGGGGCGGAGGTTCACCTTCCAGCAGGACAACGACCCTAAACATACAGCCAGAGCTACAATGGAATGGTTTAGATCAAAGCATATTCACGTGTTAGAATGGCCCAGTCAAAGTCCAGACCTAAATCCAATTGAGAATCTGTGGCAAGACTTGAAAATTGCTGTTCACAGACACTCTCTATCCAATCTGACAGAGCTTGAGATATTTTGTGAAGAAGAATGGAAAAAAATGTCCCTCTCTAGATGTGCAAAGCTGGTATTGACATCCCCAAAAAGACTTGCAGCTGTAATTGTAGTGAAAGGAGGTTCTACAAAGTATTGACTCAGGGGGGCTGAATACAAATGTACCCCACACTTTTCAGATACCGTATATGCTCGAGTATAAGTCGAGATTTTCAGCCCTTTTTTTGGGGCTGAAAGTGCCCCCCTCGACTTATACTTGAGTCACTGCCGTCTGCCTACATGATCAGCGTGTCATGCAGACAGACAGCGGTCAGCGTGTGATATTACCATTTGGCGGCCATTCACTGTTCAAAAGCCACGCCTCCTCCTTGTATGTGTGCATGTGTCACCTACCTGTGTCCTGTGCATGTGTCACCTACCTGTGTCCTGTGCATGTGTCACCTACCTGTGTCCTTTGCATGTGTCACCTACCTGTGTCCTGTGCATGTGTCACCTACCTGTGTCCTGTGTATGCCTCCATGTGGCGAGCTCCATCCTCCGTGTGCCGCTCTGCACCGATCAGCGTGTGATAATACCATTCGGCCATTCTACGGTTCAAAAGCCCAGGCTCCTCCTCGTCTGTGATAGGCAGAAAACTCAATTTCCCAGCAGTCAGTGTACAGCCTACCACGGACATTCTCTCATCCTCATCCGTGGTATGAGGATGAGAGAATGTCCATGATAGGCTGACCGCTGACTGCTGGGAAATAGAGTTTTCTGCCTATCACAGACGAGGAGGAGCCTGGGCTTTTGAACAGTAGAATGGCCAAATGGTATTATCACATGCTGATCGGTGCAGAGCGGCACACGGAGGATGGAGCTCGCCACACGGAGGCATGCACAGGACACAGGGAGGTGACACATGCACAGGACACAGGGAGGTGACACATGCACAGGACACAGGGAGGTGACACATGCACAGGACACAGGGAGGTGACACATGCACAGGACACATGCACACAGGGAGGTGACACATGCACACAGGGAGGTGACACATGCACACAGGGAGGTGACACATGCACACAGGGAGGTGACACATGCACAGGACACATGCACACAGGGAGGTGACACATGCACACAGGGAGGTGACACATGCACACAGGGAGGTGACACATGCACAGGACACATGCACACAGGGAGGTGACGCATGCACACAGGGAGGTGACGCATGCACACAGGGAGGTGACACATGCACAGGACACATGCACACAGGTAGGTGACACATGCACAGGACACAGGTAGGTGACACATGCAAAGGACACAGGTAGGTGACACATGCAAAGGACACAGGTAGGTGACACATGCAAAGGACACAGGTAGGTGACACATGCAAAGGACACAGGTAGGTGACACATGCACAGGACACAGGGAGGCATGCAGCTGCAGATGGGCATTGTTGACCCTCTTTTTCCACTTATAGTAGCTGCTGCATTTCTCACCCTCGGCTTATAGTCGGGTAATTAAGTTTTTCCCAGTTCTTTGTGGTAAATTAGGGGCCTCGACGTATACTCGGATCCACCTATACTCGAGTATATACGGTATTTGTAAAATAAAATGTTGAAAACCATTTATCATTTTCCTTCCACTTCACAATTATGTGCCACTTTGTGTTTGTCTATCACATAAAATCTCAATAAAATACATTTACGTTTTTGGTTGTAACATGACAAAATGTGGAAAATTTCAAGGGGTATGAATACTTTTTCAAGTCACTGTAAATTTAGAGTGGACTGTAAGTTGCAAATTTTAACGGGATGTCAAACTCAAATAAAATTCCTGAAACAATTCCAGAGACTTGTCTAAAATATTATAGATGTCATCCATGTATCTGGCTAAGCTTGCAGGGCGAGGTTTGCAAAAGGTTGCCAGGCCAGATGGGAAAAATGTTCCCAGTAGCCTCTCCTCCAGAGCCATCCCTTTTGGTGCATACGGGAGGTGGGCTCTGCACATTTTGAGATGCACCTAGCCAAACCAGTGTTGTCCTGCTGAGAACCTTTGATTCCCTGCTGCCGCTCGATCCCACACCGCCATGTTGTGTTGTGTTTTTTTTTTTTGTGTTTTTTTTTTTTTTGTTTTTTTTTTTTTAACATTTAGAGACCCAATGGCTCTTCCAGGTTCTGCAGGCAGGCCTCCCGATGAATTAAACACGCTGCCTCCTAGAATACAGTGCATCCTGAAAGAATTCACAGCGCTTCACTTTTTCCATATTTTGGTATTTTACAGTCTTATTCCAAAATGGATTAAACTCATTTTACTGAAAAATATACAAATAATACCCCAACGTGAAAGAAGTGTATTTGAAGTCTTTGCAAATTTATTAAAAATAAAAACAACGAAAAAAAATGACATGTAGATAAGTATTCACAGCCTTTGCCATGACACTCAAAATTGAGTTCAGGTGCATCCTGACTCCACTGATCAACCTTGAGATGTTTCTACAACTTGATTGGTGTCCACCTGTGGTAAATTCATTTGATTGGACATGCTTTGGAAAGGCACACACCTGTCTATAGAAGGTCCCACAGATCTGGGGAAGGGAACAAACATTTCTGCAGCATTGAAGGTCCCAATGAGCACAGTGGCCTCCATCATCCATAAATGGAAGAAGTTTGGGACCACCCGGACTCTTCCTAGAGCGGCCGCCGGGCCAAACTGAGTGATCAGGGGGAAAGGGCCTTAGTCAGGGAGGTGACCAAGGACCCGAAGGTCATTCTGACAGAGCTCCAGTGTTTCTCTGTGGAGAGAGGAGAACCTTCCAGAAGAACAACTATCTCTGCAGCACTCCACCAATCAGGCCTGTATGGTAGAGTGGCCAGATGGAAGCCACTCCTCAGTAAAAGGCACATGACAGCCCACCTGGAGTTTGCCAAAAGGCACCTGAAGGACTCTCAGACCATGA
This sequence comes from Aquarana catesbeiana, assembly GCF_042186555.1. Taxonomy (NCBI): domain Eukaryota; kingdom Metazoa; phylum Chordata; class Amphibia; order Anura; family Ranidae; genus Aquarana; species Aquarana catesbeiana. The sequence goes on along the minus strand of NC_133332.1, from coordinate 251,240,414 downwards.
GATACAAAATTCTCTGGTCTGATGAAACAAAGATTGAACTCTTTGGCCTGAATGGCAAGCGTCATGTCTGGAGAAAACCAGGCACCGCTCATCACCTGGCCAAAACCATCGATACAGTGAAGTATGGTAGTGGTAGAATCATGTTGTGGGGATGTTTTTCCGCATCAGGTATTGGGAGCTAGTCAGGATTGAGGGAAAGATGAATGCAGCAATATGCAGAGATATCCTTGATGAAAACCTGCTCCAGAGCGCTCTGCACCTCAGACTGGGGCGAAGGTTTATCTTCCAAGGTGTGCCAAGCTTGTAGCATCATACTCAAAAAGACTTGAGGCTGCAATTGGTGCCAAAGGTACTTCAGAAATACTAATGTACATGGGATTTTTTTTAAATAAATTTGCAAAGATTTCAAACAAATGTCTTTCGCCTTGTCATTATGGTGTATTGTTTGTAGGATTTTGAGGCAAATAATGAATTTATTCCATTTGGGAATAAGGCTGTAACATAACAAAATGTGGAAAAGGTGAAGCGCTGTGAATACTTTCTGGATGCACTGTATGTGTCGTATATATCCCAGGCTCTGTGCACATCATTCATCTAGACAAGTGACGTGCATTGGGGCAGGGCCGAAAATTTTTATTTAAACCCCCCCCCAAAAAAAACGTGTTAAACGCGTATAGGATGGGAGGGGTGGAGTAAAGGGAATGTCATTGGGAAGGTAAGGATCCGCTTTAAAAACCTATTTTTAAAAAATTACTGGCAGGCAGGTTTTTATTGTAGAAAACCCAGTCGCTGTCAGTCTCTAAGCAAAGCGGTGCTGTCAGTGTTTGCCTGCGCCTCTCATCCCCCTTCCCCATACCTAAACTTGCTAGATAGGCAGAAATAATCCAAGGGCAATCTGATAATGGCCCGGTAATGTCCCTGGGCACCTTTACCCATGTGACTTTCATGGCACATTGACATGTTTTAGGTTGTGCTTCCCATTAAGGGTGACTTTTTTATCAATAAACAAATAATGATGATAGATGGGGAAAGTCAGCTGACCTTCCTTAGATGAACAATGGCTACATTAATCTTCTCTTGCCGATTACACGGATTCCTTTGCTGCTTTATAAAAGGAGGGCAGACGGAATAGACTGAGGACCGGAGGACTTTTTATTTTTTTTTTGGTCATTAATGAAATCATTGACTGCATCTGTAAAATATTTGCTATTAAAGCTGTACAGGGATTTGAATTCCCTGCTCTTTTCCCTTCTCCTCTGTGCAGTGCATCTGGGATAGACTAGATCGATTTTGATTGGTCGGCTCCATCCCAGTGAATTGATCTGGTCCATCCTGGAAGTACTGCACAGAGAAGAGGGAGAACAGCAGAGATTTCCAACCCCGGAGCCCTAAGAGCTCAGGATCACCGGAGGTAAGTACAGCAGGGACCTGGGGGGTGGGGAGGGTGTACTGTGTTCATCTTTACATTTTTTTCTGTAAAGGTAGGTCTAGCACCAGACTTTTTTTTTGTTTTTTTTGTTTAGTAAATGCATGAAATATATTTGTAATGGTAACACCTCCAGGTACAGTAAAACCTTGGTTTAAGAGTAACTTGGTTTGAGACTTCAAACTGGACTTCGGGTGGTTATACCAGGATGACGCCTACAGCTGCAGGCATTATACATTTTTTATTTTTTTTATTTTTTTTTAAGCTGGCAGTCAGTCGGCTCTCTTGAAAAAACAATCCTAGCGGCTAAGTAGCCGCTGGACTGCTTTTACAAGCAGCGGGAGGTGACATCTCTTCCACCGCTTTCTCTGGCTCTTCCGTCCCTCCGTAAGACCCGAGCGACCAGCCAGCACGTCTGCCAGCTGGTTGGAGAGTCAAACAAAGCTAAGCTTTTGGCTATGGTAACCCGGAAGTGATCACCTGATATCACTTCCGGTTTACCCGGATGTCAACTGTGCCATTTCTAAAATCGAAAGCATTGGAAAAAAGCCAATTTGGTGTTTTTTGAATGATTTTAAGGGCAGAGGAGGGATTTGGGGTTTTCGGCTATGTTCACACTGGGTCAGGGGTGCGTTGGCGGTAAAGCGCCGCTAGTTTTAGCAGCGCTTTAAACCCCCACTAGCGGCCAAAGAAAGGGTTAAAAGTGCCGTGTTGAGGTGCTGCCGGCGCTTCAGCACCACTGCTCATTAATTTCAATGGGCAGGGCGTTGTGGGAGCGGTTTATACACCTCTCGCGCACCGCCCCAAAGATACTGCTTGCAGGACTTTTTTCCCATCCTGCAAGCGCACCGCCCCAGTGTGAAAGAACTCGGGCTTTCACACTGGGGAGGCATAGGAGGCGCATTACAGGTGATATTTTTAGCGTTAAAACGCCTGAAAAGCACCCCAGTGTGAAAGGGGTCTTATAGATCCATGATCTCTTGATCTCTGTCACAAGGCATGTTTACATGCCTTGTGACAGCAATAAGTGATTAAAAAAATAAAACAAAACAACAGTGTAAAATAAAACAGCGTTTGTCCCACACATGTGATGTATCGCCGTAAGTGTCAGATTATGGCCGTTAAATCTACCACCAGACCTCCTGTAAAACTAAAGTGGTAACCTGTAAAGGTTTTTAAAGTGTCGCCTATGGATAGTAAAATTTACTTAATTTGTTGCCGTTGTGCGGGTATACACAATTTTAAAGCGTGACTAGTTTGGTATCTATTTACACGGCCTCATCTTTTATATTTAAGAAAAAAAAGTAAAAAACGTTCTACGTTATTTGTAAATGTTTGGGGTTTTCTTTTTCTCCCAAAAAAATTGTGTTTTAAAAAATCACTGCGCAAATACTGCGTGACATAAAAATTTACAACACCCACCAATTTATTCTCTAGGGCCTCCTGCTTTAAAAAATACATATAATGTTTGGGGAGATCTGAATAATTTTCTAGCACAAAATACACATTGTTACATATAAACAAAAAGTGCCGGAAAAGGCCTTGGTGTTCTTCTCGGGTGTTCTTCTCGGGTGTTCTTCTCGGGTGTTCTTCTCGGGTGTTCTTCTCGGGTGTACTTCTCGGGTGTACTTCTAGATCAGGAGTCTCCAAACTTTTTAAACAAAGGGACAGTTTATTGTTTTTTAGACTTTAGGGGGCCTAAACTGTGACCAGTGGGAGCTGAAAAAAGTTCTGGTGTCAGTGGGAGTAAGCAATGTCCCATCTTTTGGTATTAGGGGGAGGAATGGTGGCCCATCACTGGTGTCAGTTGAAGGAATGGTGGCCCATCACTGGTGTCTGTGGGAGGAATGGTGGCCCATCACTGGTGTCCGTGGATGGAATGGTGGCCCATCACTGGTGTCCGTGGATGGAATGGTGGCCCATCACTGGTGTCCGTGGGAGGAATGGTGGCCCATCACTGGTGTCCGTGGGAGGAATGGTGGCCCATCACTGGTGTCCGTGGGAGGAATGGAGAACCATCACTGGTGTCCGTGGGAGGAATGGTGAACCATCACTGGTGTCCGTGGGAGGAATGGTGAACCATCACTGGTGTCCGTGGGAGGAATGGGGAACCATCACTGGTGTCAGTGGGAGGAATGGGGAGCCATCACTGGTGTCAGTGGGAGGAATGGGGAGCCATCACTGGTGTCAGTGGGAGGAATGGGGAGCCATCACTGGTGTCAGTGGGAGGAATGGGGAGCCATCACTGGTGTCAGTGGGAGGAATGGGGAGCCATCACTGGTGTCAGTGGGAGGAATGGGGAGCCATCACTGGTGTCAGTGGGAGGGATGGTGGCCCATCACGGGTGTCAGTGGGAGGGATGGTGGCCCATCACGGGTGTCAGTGGGAGGGATGGTGGCCCATCACGGGTGTCAGTGGGAGGGATGGTGGCCCATCACGGGTGTCAGTGGGAGGGATGGTGGCCCATCACGGGTGTCAGTGGGAGGGATGGTGGCCCATCACGGGTGTCAGTGGGAGGGATGGTGGCCCATCACGGGTGTCAGTGGGAGGGATGGTGGCCCATCACGGGTGTCAGTGGGAGGGATGGTGGCCCATCACGGGTGTCAGTGGGAGGGATGGTGGCCCATCACGGGTGTCAGTGGGAGGGATGGTGGCCCATCACGGGTGTCAGTGGGAGGGATGGTGGCCCATCACGGGTGTCAGTGGGAGGGATGGTGGCCCATCACGGGTGTCAGTGGGAGGGATGGTGGCCCATCACGGGTGTCAGTGGGAGGGATGGTGGCCCATCACGGGTGTCAGTGGGAGGGATGGTGGCCCATCACGGGTGTCAGTGGGAGGGATGGTGGCCCATCACGGGTGTCAGTGGGAGGGATGGTGGCCCATCACGGGTGTCAGTGGGAGGGATGGTGGCCCATCACGGGTGTCAGTGGGAGGGATGGTGGCCCATCACGGGTGTCAGTGGGAGGGATGGTGGCCCATCACGGGTGTCAGTGGGAGGGATGGTGGCCCATCACGGGTGTCAGTGGGAGGGATGGTGGCCCATCACGGGTGTCAGTGGGAGGGATGGTGGCCCATCACGGGTGTCAGTGGGAGGGATGGTGGCCCATCACGGGTGTCAGTGGGAGGGATGGTGGCCCATCACGGGTGTCAGTGGGAGGGATGGTGGCCCATCACGGGTGTCAGTGGGAGGAATGGTGGCCCATCACGGGTGTCAGTGGGAGGAATGGTGGCCCATCACGGGTGTCAGCTTGGGAGCATATGGGCATGGGTAAATAACAGGCAGGGAGAAACAGCGCTCAGGGTCTTTGGTGCAAATGTTTATAATGTGGTAATCCTCAAGGAGTTAAGTAGATGTAAGGCTGGTTGTAAAAAGCCAGCCCAGTAGATGCAGAAAAAAACATCAGTTTATTTCATCTATTGATCAAGTCATTAAAATGACAATAAGAGCATGCGATACCAGAGGCTCCGGGCTGTGATGGGATATCACACCCAAGTTCTGATGAGAAGGCCAATGAAAAGATGGCAAGGTAGCAGCCTGTGGATTTCGGTCCTTTTGTGTCCAAGCTCGGTGTACCGGTGCGCAGCGGATGACGTCGGGACCAGTCACTGGGTGGCAGAAGGGAAAGGGCCACAAGGAGCCAAGTATGGAGCACAAGCATGAGGGTTGCAATGACGACGTGTTTCACACGCATGTGCTTTGTCAAGTCATGGAGAAGCTGGCAACCAATATTTCTTTATCGTACATCGTGGGACACAGAGCACCATAGTAATTACTATGTGGTATATAGGCACCTTCAGGTGATGGACACTGGTATACCCAATACAGGAAGTTTACTCCCTAGATAACCCCTCCTCCTTCCAGGAGTACCGCCAGTGTCTAAGGTGTTGGTCACAAGTGAAGATGTGCTCTGAGGAGCTCCAGGAGGGATCTTTGCTGGATTTAAATAGCCTCCCTAGACTGGATCCATCCAAAGTGCCACTGAGGCCAAAGTGGATGGTACCCGGGCCTCGTATACGAAGCACAAGGTTTTGCCTGTTTGTTTCTGGCGGGGTGCTTTTACAAGTCCAAGGGAGTGGATAAAAAGGGACCCGGTCCTTGAAGGTTTGCTAAACACAGCCTGCCGTGATGGGTGAAAGTTGGATTGACTGTTAAATCAGCAAATCCTGCGGCGGGAATAAGGTAAGGGGAGAAAATTAGGAACTAAATGGTACATCTATGATTATTTCTTTAAGAAAAAATGTTGTCATGCCTTAAAACTCCACTAGAGAGAGTATGTGCACATACCTTAATCTTCACTGTCTTCACTGTAAAGCTCAGTGTCAGTCTTGTGTGAGGCCGCAGCAGCTTGCACAGGGGGATTCCTCTCAAGGTAAGAGATTCGCCAAATACTTTTCTCCCCCCTGATGGGACCAGAAATGTTAGGGAATCAGCGGTGGTTGTACCCGCACCCCCCCCCCCCTGTAATACACCGAACCACCCAACCCCCGCCCCCCCGAAGGTCCCGAGTTTTGCTCCAACAGTTCTTTCCTCTGCCTGCTTGTGTCATGGGCTCTCCTCCCCCGTATTGGGTCTGTGGACCCGAAAGCCGCCGGAGTGCGGGAATATTTTTCAAACGAAAAGGAGGGGGGTGGGTTTACGAAGGGGCGCGGAGCTGTGAAACTGAGATGTCAGACCCATTCTAGATCTATAGAATCTAAATCAGTTCCTGAAGATCCACTCCTTTCGCATGGAGTCAATCAAGTCAGTGGTTTCTATCCTACAATGAGGAGAACTTTTGGCATCTATCGACATCAGGGATGCATATCTGCATGTTCCTATATTTCCCACTCATCTAAGGTTTCTGCGGTTCGAGGTAGAACAGCAGGATTTCCAGTTTGTAGCCTTGCCCTTCGGGCTAGCTACAGCACCCCGGGTGTTCACAAAAGTCCTGGCCCCACCTCTAGCCAGGTTAAGGGCACAGGGCATAACAGCCTTGGCGTACCTAGATGATCCATTGCTAATAGACCGTTAATAATAAATGATGTGCTCAAAAATACTCCAAGCAGTTCTCTATTATGACATGTGATGTCTATAAACAGAGGAACTTGGACGTGTGATGTCCAAAAAAAGTCAGTGACAAACTTCAATCATGTGTGATGATAATCCTCAACCACATGTGGATATGATATGGTGACCGTCTTTAACTTCAAATATGTATGATGTAATAACAGTTGATAGTAGATCCACCACCAAAGATACCAGAAGCTGCTTACCAGAGGGACTGAACTCAAATAGGTGTACACCTAGTGAGTCAATCAAGCTTTGTGGTATAATATACCAAGGGGATCAGATGCTCTATCCAGATATGACCTCCAGATGGACTTCCGAACAGGTGTAAGGTATGGATAGACTCAGTAGATATAGGCAGTCAGCCCTACCATTTAAAGAAAATGCAGTGACCGTGGTGCCTCAAACCAAAGTGACTCTCACTCACAGTGATTTTTTTGGCACCCCTGGACTGCCACTCCAGGGGCACATACTCCATAGGCTTTCAGGACCAACCCTGACCAATGGCCCAGACCACAGCAGCCCCCACTCAAGGCAGAAAGGAATGAAGTTCAGGGAGCTTGGTGAGAGCCCTTTACCTACAGGCTCCAACGTCGCTCCCATCACTCCTTCCTAATTACATTCGGGAAATACTAACCACTCCCCCCCCCCCCCCCCCCTCCCAAAGAAGGAGTAAGTGTTCTCTTCCGAATAATTGTCCGTAGCTAGAGCTATCACAATCTAGGCCAGAAGGCCAGGGACCCAACCCTCTGGCCAGACCCAGATGCAGCACCCATCCTCACCAGGTGCACCCTTCCAGATGGCTCAGACTCAACCATCGGCCAGCCCCTAGTATCTGTCGGGAAGCGTGGCATAGTCCCTGCTGAAACCGCCTTTTCAGGCACTATTACACCATTGGAATTGCTGGCTCTCCTCTTTGAGAGTAGCACAGCGCCGCCTCTGGAAACTGATAAGAACAGATACTACACTTGATCTTAGCCAAAAGGCTGAGAAATTGTCCTTCAAAGTGTCAAATTGGGTGAAATGTGCAGTGCTTATGTGATCATATAAATCTTAACAAATAATACAAAAGTATTACAAAAGAGTACAAAAACCGTGAATAATAAATTACGTGCTCAAAAACACTCCAAGCAGTTCTCTATTATGACATGTGATGTCTATAAACAGAGGAACTTGGACATGTGATGTCCAAAAAAAGTCAGTGACTCAACCACATGTGGATATGATATAGTGACCGTCTTTAACTTCAAATATGTATGATGTAATAACAGTTGATAGTAGATCCACCACCAAAGACACCAGAAGCTGCTTACCAGAGGTATTGAACTCAAATAGGTGTACACCTAGTGAGTCAATCAAGCTTTGTGGTATAATATACCAAGGGGATCAGATGCTCTATCCAGATATGACCTCCAGATGGACCTTTCGAACAGGTGTAAGGTATGGATAGACTCAGTAGATATAGGCAGTCAGCCCCATCATTAAAAGAAAGAGTTAGGCATATAGCCTAACTCCGTATAGAAATTTTAATAGATGAAAAGCAAAGGAAATACACTCACGTGTTTAGCAGTACAATCAAGCGCTTGTATAGAAGAAGACAGTGGTCTCGGCATATCCTCCCAGGGATGCTGCCTTCCTCTTTCTTTAAATGGTGGGGCTGACTGCCTATATCTGAGTCTATCCATGCCTTACACCTGTTCGGAGGTCCATCTGGAGGTCATATCTGGATAGAGCATCTGATCCCCTTGGTATATTATACCACAAAGTTTGATTGACTCACTAGGTGTACACCTATTTGAGTTCAATCCCTCTGGTAAGCAGCTTCTGGTGTCTTTGGTGGTGGATCTACTATCAACTGTTATTACATCATACATATTTGAAGTTAAAGACGGTCACTATATCATATCCACATGTGGTTGAGGATTATCATCACACATGATTGAAGTTTGTCACTGACTTTTTTTGGACATCACACGTCCAAGTTCCTCTGTTTATAGACATCACATGTCATAAAAGAGAACTGCTTGGAGTATTTTTGAGCACATCATTTATTATTAACGGTCTATTAGCAATGGATCATCTAAGTACGCCAAGGCTGTTATGCCCTGTGCCCTTAACCTGGCTAGAGGTGGGGCCAGGACTTTTGTGAACACCCGGGGTGCTGTAGCTAGCCCGAAGGGCAGGGCTACAAACTGGGAATGCTGCTGTTCTACTTCGATATATTATACCACAAAGCTTGATTGACTCACTAGGTGTACACCTATTTGAGTTCAATCCCTCTGGTAAGCAGCTTCTGGTGTCTTTGGTGGTGGATCTACTATCAACTGTTATTACATCATACATATTTGAAGTTAACCACTTCACTACCCGCCCATAGTCAAATGACGGCCTCAGATGGGATCTCCCATCCTGGGTGGCCGTCATATGATGTCCCGAGCTTCCCGGCGTGCCATTGCTCGGGACCCGGTGTGTGTGCTCGGCGGCCGCGATTGCCGCCGGGCACCAGCGATTGCCCGTTAACCAAGCAGGACCGTGGATCTCTGTGTGTAAACACAGAGATCCACGTCCTGTCAGTTGAGAGGAGACCGATCTGTGTTCCCATTGGAAAATTTATTATAGCAAAAAGTAAAAAATATTGTTTTTTTCAAAATTGTCGCTCTTCTTTTGTTTATAGCGAAAAAAATAAAAACCGCAGAGGTGATCAAATGCCACCAAAAGAAAGCTCTATTTGTGGGGAAAAAAGGACGTCAATTTTGTTTGGGTATAGAGTCGCACAACCGCGCAATTGTCGTTTAAAGTGCGACAGCGCTGAAAACTAAAAATTGGTCTGGGAAGGAAGGGGGTGAAAATGCCCTGTATTGAAGCGGTTAAAGACGGTCACTATATCATATTAACATGTGGTTGAGGATTATCATCACACATGATTGAAGTTTGTCACTGACTTTTTGGACATCACACGTCCAAGTTCCTCTGTTTATAAACCTCACATGTCATAATGGAGAACTGCTTGGAGTATTTTTGAGCACATCATTTATTATTCACGTTTTTTGTACTCATATTATTTGTTATGTGATCATATAAACCAGGGGTCTCAAACTGGCGGCCCTCCAGCTGTTGCGGAACTACAAGTCCCATAATGCCTCGGCCTATGCTTTGTAACTTTCAGCCTTGCAAAGCCTGGGAATTGTAGTTCTGCAACAGCTGGAGGGCCGCTGCACATTTCACCCAATTTGTCATTTTTGTAACTTTATCCACTGCTGTGCTGGCTGCTTTAGTTTTTTTCAATTTTTGTTTGATTTCTTTTATAGACAGCGCGGTATATATGTGTTTTATAATTTACAGTCCTTCAAAGTGTGACAGCGCTGAAAGCTGAAAATTGGCCTGGGCAGGAAGGGGGTAAAAGTGCCTGGTATTGAAGTGTTTAAAATTCAACTGATACTTTAAGTAGAAAAAAAGGCTTCTGCGGCTCTCATTGTAAGAATTGAAAAAAAAAAAAAAAAATATTGTTGGTCCTTTTTGGTTAGACAAGCCTGCATTGCCAGGACACGTGTCAGCTGGGACCCTTCCCTCTGTTCAGCTGATGGAACATTTTGGGTTGTTAAACAGCAGCATGGCTGCCAGGAAAAAAAAAAAGGGGAAATAACAGATGCAGTTTCTGATGTACTGTACACTAAATAGTGTACAGTACATCAGAAACTGCATCTCTGTTATTTCCCTTTTTTTTTTTTTTCCTGGCAGCCATACGGCAGGCTTGGGAAGTAAGAAGAATAGAATATACTAGATTAGGGGTTTCTACCCATGTCCGTTCCTTGCTCCTGATCGCTTTGTAAGATGGGGTTGCCATGTGTTTTTATATTCAGTGGCTGAAGTGTATAAATGAATGAATCGTAAGGCGAGTAAACCACTTGACCTCCGGAAGATTTACCCCCCTTCATGACAAGACCATTTTTTGTGATGTGGCACTGGGTTACTTTAACTGGCAATTGCGCGGTCATTCGGCACTGTACCCCCAAAAGAAAAACGTCCTTTTCCCACAAATAGAACTTTCTTTTGGTGGTATTTGATCACCACTGTGTTTGTTTATAGCGGCAAATAAAAAAAAAAAAAAAAAAATCTTGAAAAAAAGTTTTTTTTACGTTCTGCTATAAAACGCATCCGATATAAAAATTGGAAACAAAAACTATTTTCTTCATCAATTTAGGCCAATATGTATTCTAACTAAATAAGCGTATATTAATTGGGTTGCACAAAAGTTATAGCGTCTACAAACTATATGGGATGTTTTTAAATTTTTTAAATTTTTCTTACTAGTAATTAGGGTTGCGCCGATACCGATAATTTGCCCAAGTGCTTGTACTCGGGCAAATGCTCCCGATGCCTGAGCCGATACCTTTTGTATGAAGAGGCGGCTCCCGGAAGTCAGTGGGCGGAGCAGACAGCGAGTCCTGGGCTGGCAGCAGCGGAATGTGAGCTGGCTGGGGGCAGGGGTGTGGGTCGCACTCGGAGCAGTCAGAACCGGTGACCCGGGCAGTCACGTTCGTCAATGGAATTAATGTCGGAGATCGAACAGCGCGACGCCCATCTTGGTACACCCTGCACTCGGCCTCAGTAAGCCCCCAGTCACAAGGCGGCAGTGGACATCTTGTTACACCCAGCCCATATAGTTCACTAACTATATGGCCTGGGTGTAGCAAGATGTCCGCTGCTGCCTTCTAACTGCTGGCTTACTGAGGCCGAGTGCAGGTTGTACCAAGATGGGCATTGCAGCACTTGTATACCCGAGAAAGTTTGAAGTTTGACTGTTATTGTTTCTCTCATCATTTCATTGCCACTGCCTGCCCATCAGTTGCACCTATCAGTGCCCATAAATGCCACCTATCAGAGCCAGTAAACCAGTGCCCATAAGTGCCACCTATCAGAGTCAGCATATCAGATCCAGCATCAGTGCCATCTATCAGTGCTGCAAATCAGTGCCACCTATGAGTGCCCATCAGTGCTACTGTCACATGACATTAAAAAAAAAAGTATCGGTAATCTGTATCAGCGAGTACTTGAAAAAAAGTATCAGTACTTGTACTCTGTCTTAAAAAAGTGGCATCGGTGCAACCCTACTAGTAGTGGTGACAATCAGTGACTTATAGCGGGACTGCAATATTGCGGCGGACATTCTGACACCAACTGACACTTTTTGGGAACCAGTGACACTAATTTAGCGATCAGTGCTAAAAATATACACTGTCACTGTACTAATGACACTGGCTGGGAAGAGGTTAACAGGGGCGATCAAAAAGTTAACTGTGTGCCTAGCCAGTGCTTTTCTAAACTGTGGGAGGTGCTTTTACTAGGGGAAGACATGGATCTTAGTCCCGGCTTTGCTGAGACACAGGATCCGTGCCTTTCCTCCTGTCAGAACAGCGATCTGCCTTGTTTACATAGTCAGATTGCAGTTCTGTCTCTCCGGCTGATGATCGGCGGGTGCCGGTGGACATCGAGTCCACGGTACCTGCCGCTGGGCTCCTGCTGCGTGTGATCATAGCGGGAGCGAGCCACCGTTGGCATGCATGCGTGCCCCCTGCCCACAAGCCTGCCTGTCCAGCCAGATCTTGTGTATGTATACGTGAGCCAGCGCAGAGGTGCCGTCCTGTAGCAGTAAAACTGCTATGGGGCGGACCTTAAAGAGGAATTCCGCAGACACCTTTAAAAATAGTCAGCAGCTACATGTACTGTAGCTGCGGACTTTTAACATTAGGACACTAACCTGTCCTGGAGTCCAGCGATGTCGGCACCATAGCCCAAGTTTACATTGGCTGCTGCCGCCACCATTGCTGCTGAGGGAACTCGGCAGTGTAGCCTTTTGGCTTCACGGCTGGGTCTCTACTGCGCATTGCGTGAAATGCCCTGCGCTCTCTCACTGGCCCGGCAGAAGGAGGGAGGAGGAGGGGGGGCGAGCTGCTTACGTATTTGACTTCGGCCCGGTCTTCTGGAAATGGGGATAGGGTACCAAAAAAAAAAAAAAAAACAGGTACCGCGCTCCCCCCCGAAAGGTGCCAATTGTGGCACCGGAGGAGGGGGTTCAGATAAGCGGAAGTTCCACTTTTGGGTGGAAATCTGCTTTAAGTGGTTAATTAGCACTACTGAAGTCACTCCACCTTTGGAAAAGGTTCCTGTACTACAGAGGTTCTCAACTCCTGTCCTCAGGGCCCACTAACAGGCCAGGTTTGCAAGATAACTGAAATACATGACAGGTGATATCATTTGCTGCTCAGTGATTGCAGTATTCTAGTCTTCATCTCCCCAAGGTAATACTTAAAATCTGGCCTGTTAGTGGGCCCTGAGGACAAGAGTTGAGGGCCACTGATGTACTACTTCAAGGCGACTTCTATCCGACTTGTGCTCATAGACTTTAATGGAAGTCGGATCCTCCTCTATGTTGATGTGATTTGGATCCGACATTACAGGAAGATTGCATAGGCATTCCCTGTGGTGTAGCCCCTCCCTTGCTTCAAAGTAGTACTCAAGTCGCATCAAGTCGCCAGGAAGCTGCATGGAAAAGGGGGGAAGGCTATGATTAAGCACCAGGAAGACTGTGAAATGTGTTAGTTTGTTCATGCGTTTTCTCCACCATATGCTGTATGGATTGTTGTTTTATCCTTTGGAACCAATAAAGGTGATTGAAGCAGTGTGCGGCCGTCCAGGGTGTTTTTTTTTTTTAAATACCTGAGGCGCTAATAGGCTTCAAAATAGGGTGTTTTCGGGATGCAGAGCATTGCGTCTGGAGCCCACCCAGTTGTGTTGCAAAAGCGAATGAACATTCGCTGTTGCAACACTGATCCTCATCCTGGCCAATCGGGAAGCGGGTCTGATACCCGATTGGCTGAAGGGACAGGCGATCCTATTGAACGCCTAAGAGGAGGGGAGGAGATACACGGCGGAAGCGAGGAGAAGATGCAGGAGCTGCTGCCCGATGCCTGCCGCTGCCCTATCCCGCCGCCGCTGCCCGATGTGTCCTCTGCCTGGATGGGGTAAGTGCCGGTCGACCGGCAGACAGTGAGATGGGCTGGTTGTTTGCCACCACCAGCCGCCACTGGAAGGGAACATCAAAAATGACCCGTTCTTTTTCTAATCTTCCCATTGAGTGGTCACTTTAATAGTTCTGTGTTTTGGAACCTTGAGAAGGTAGTCGTGTCTTTATAGATATCTCGTAGAAAGTCAAACAATGGGCATACTGTACTTGGGATAGAGTAGTTAAGGGATATAAGTCAGCCAACGTGGAATAAAAGTTTGCTTGTAGAGCCAGTAAATTTCCACGCATCTGAGAAATTGTAAGGAGGATTTTCTGTGGAACGTAGAAGGAGAGTCTGTGCACTCTGATCACCTGCGGTTGCAAGTATTCACCTGCCAGAGTACGTGCGTCCCTGCTTGTCACGTCGGCATATAAAGTCACGGGTTGAGTTGTAGTATGATCACACCGAGAGTCAGGCTAGATGCTAGTAATAAAGATAAGGCTAACATTGGCGGAGAGGAGGGGCCCAGGGCCGCTCTTGTTAAACACAATGCGATAGGGCGCAGCTATTTACAACCCCTGTCTACTTAGTGCTGGGAATGTGTAAGTGTTTTGCCAGAAGTATTGGGACGCCTGCCTTTACATGAACATCAGTGCCTGACCTCACAAATGAACTTCTGGAAGAATGGTCAAACATTCCCATAGACACACTCCTAAACCTTGTGGACGGCCTTCCCAGAAGAGTTGACGCTGTTATAGCTGCAAAGGGTGGGCCAACTTAATATTGAACCCTACGGGCTAAGACTGGGATGTCATTAAAATTCATGTGCGTGTAAAGGCATGGCATCATACACATACTGTGTATATGTGTGCACATAGAACAAGTAAAACAAGTATTGAACACGTCACCATTTTTCTAGGTAAATATATTTTTAAAAGGTGCTACTGACATGAAATTTTTTACCACGTGTCGGTAACGACCCATGCAATCCATACATCCAAAGACACCAAAACAAACAAGTTCAGAAATGAAGTTCTGTGTAATAAAATGGAAGGACACAGGGAAAAAGTATTGAACACGCAAACAAAAATTTATTTAATACTTTGTACAAAATCCTTTGTTGGCAATGACAGTTTCAAGATGCAGCTTCCTGTATGGAGACACTAGTCTCCTGCGTTGCTCAGGTGTGATTTTGGCCCGTTCTTCCACACAAACAGTCTTCAAATCTTGAAGGTTCTGTGGACCTCTTCTATGAACGCTGATCTTTAGTTCTTTCCATAGATTTTCTATTGCATTCAAGTCAGGTAATTGGCTGAGCCATCCTAGCAGCTTTATTTTCTTTCTTTGAAACCAATGGAGAGTTTCCTTGGCTTTGTGTTTGGGATCATTGTTTTGCTGAAATGTCCACCCCTCATTTCATCTCCATCATCCCGGTAAATGGCAGCAAATTTTTATCAAGAATGTCTTGGTCCATTTTTCCATTCATCCTTCCTTCATTGATATAAAGTTTGCCAGTACCACCCATCCACATCATGATGTTCTCACCTTCAAACCTCACTGTTGGTATGGGGGGTGTTTTTGGGGTGATGTGCCATTTGACCTCCAAACATGGTGTGTATTATGGCATCCAAAGAGTTCAATTTTGGTCTCATCTGACCAGACTATATTCTCCGAGTATTTCCCAGGCTTGTCTAAATGTTCTGCAGCAAACTTTAAATGAGCTTCAACATGCTTTTTCTTCAGCAATGGAGTGTTGCGTGGTGAGCATGTATACAGGCCATGGTGGTTGAGTGCATTACTTTAAAGCAATTGTACCTGCTAATTCCAGGTCTTTCTGAAGCGCTACACAAGTGGCCCTTG